>NC_085137.1:42247300-42297300 GCF_035046485.1 Aedes albopictus
ATTTGAGAAACTTAGTTTTATTTACTAATTTTCTCCGGTTCAAAATAATTATTGTAGGTGACGTAAAGTTAATCTTAACAAAGTTCCGGAAAGCCTTCAACACAGATGTTTTATATGCTCATATAGAATTCGAAAAAGATGTCATTTACATCTCTGAAAAAATAACGTGGAAAAATCATCTTGAAGGTCTACTAAATCTATTCATTTCGGTTTGTTCCAGGTTTGTATTATTTTGTTGAAATTAGAACAGCAGAACACAACATATTCTTTTAAAATTGGTTATTTATCTTTTGAAAACAATAGATATTGTGCTGAAACACAGTAAAATTGATTATCGCAACTACCGAGACAGTTTTTCCAACTACCGAAATAGTTTCATAAACAATCACGAAACGCGACGCGAGATAAGACACGACACTAATGGTTCTTACAATCGACACGACGATTGTAAGAACCATAAGTGTCGTGTCTTATCTCGCTTCGCGTTTCGTGATTGTCGTGTTTGTTCATACGTAAGCACTAAGTACACAAATTAAAAGTTTCATAAACAATAGAAAAAGTGTCAATTTCTTGATTTTGCTTTGGCTGACCAAGCCATGTGGGAAATTACACTGTTGAAAATGCTTTGACATCCATGTGCACAACAGAACATGTGCTCGATGAACAAATTGAGATTTGAAATTATGAAAAGAAATCCACGTACTCCGGTGAGACTCGAACTCACGACTCCCAATTCGCTAGACGGGCGCTTCTATTCCTTCAAGCTACGGAGTCACTCGACTATCTCCGTCGCCAGCAGGCCTAGAACTGAACTCGATTCCACAATCGCACATGGTTATCTTCTTTTCACAATCCAAACCCCCTTCGGATGGGATTAGATGAACATCTAACACATTGTCTGTTGTGCACATGTATGTCAAAGCGGGAGAGGAAGTTATTTTTAATTGTCGAGAGCTTCGGGCACTGCCTTCCAATCACTTATTGGTATGGCAATTAGTGTGCAGTCGGACTCTCGACGGGTCGGTCCTCGGCCGACCGAATACGGTAAGGGTGACCGTAGCACCTTACAAATGTCAATTTCTTGATTTTGCTTTGGCTGACCAAGCCATGTGGGAAATTACACTGTTGAAAATGCTTTGACATCCATGTGCACAACAGAACATGTGCTCGATGAACAAATTGAGATTTGAAATTATGAAAAGAAATCCACGTACTCCGGTGAGACCGGAGTACGTGGATTTCTTTTCATAATTTCAAATCTCAATTTGTTCATCGAGCACATGTTCTGTTGTGCACATGGATGTCAAAGCATTTTCAACAGTGTAATTTCCCACATGGCTTGGTCAGCCAAAGCAAAATCAAGAAATTGACATTTGTAAGGTGCTACGGTCACCCTTACCGTATTCGGTCGGCCGAGGACCGACCCGTCGAGAGTCCGACTGCACACTAATTGCCATACCAATAAGTGATTGGAAGGCAGTGCCCGAAGCTCTCGACAATTAAAAATAACTTCCTCTCCCGCTTTGACATACATGTGCACAACAGACAATGTGTTAGATGTTCATCTAATCCCATCCGAAGGGGGTTTGGATTGTGAAAAGAAGATAACCATGTGCGATTGTGGAATCGAGTTCAGTTCTAGGCCTGCTGGCGACGGAGATAGTCGAGTGACTCCGTAGCTTGAAGGAATAGAAGCGCCCGTCTAGCGAATTGGGAGTCGTGAGTTCGAGTCTCACCGGAGTACGTGGATTTCTTTTCATAATTTCAAATCTCAATTTGTTCATCGAGCACATGTTCTGTTGTGCACATGGATGTCAAAGCATTTTCAACAGTGTAATAGAAAAAGTTTTTTTATAGGAGCTGTTTCCTGGCCGGGGCCCGTGGCGCTGGGCTACACGTTCGCTTCATAAGCGAATGGTCATGGGTTCGATCCCAGCCCCGGCACATCGTCAGTTGCTCTTCCCCCCGAGAGCGGCTGGCACTTGACCCTCTTCTGAGCTCTCATAGCTCTAACGGACCCGGATAATTGGATATCGGCGAACGGCAACCCATAATGGACGAACCCCAATCGGACTGGAAAAAGGAACAACAGCCACACATCATTTCATCTTCGTGCTCATCATTCTACCAAGGACAGGGTAGAAAAGTGAGAGCAGCACATAGAGGCAAACCAGTTCGATATAGTAAAATAAGAATATAATAGAATACATTTAGGCACTGTACAAAGTGAAAGTGCAGCCGCCAATTGGAATCGCTCACGTAGTGCCCTAGTGGACAAAAGAGCTGTAAAATAGGTTAAGTGGTTAAGAATTAAAAAAAGAAGTTGTTTCTAAGGGTTTTAAGCGGTAGTTCAAGGACTTTCCAGAAAGTTCAGAGGGGTCTGAAGCAAGTGCCAATACATTTCAAGGTTTCAGTGGGTTTCTGGGTGCTCCATAACAATTGAGGACGTTTCAGTGGGTTCATGAGACTTTCAAAGGTGGTTCTCAAAGTTTTCATGGTGTTTCAGTAGTTCTCAGGGAGTTTAGAATAGTTTTCCCGGAGGTATAGAAGAAGTTCTTGAGAGTTTCAGTGGTGTTTAGAGGGGTTTCAATGCGTTTCAAGGTGTTTCAGAGGCTACAGGGAGTTTCTAACCAACGGAGATATCCTCTTCTGTAAAGTTTATATTAAATACAGGGGAACGGAATCAATCTTAAGGAAAGTGCTCTCATTTTCATCCTATCGAAAAAAAGGCTAATATGCGCCTTTTTTTGTTTTTTTTTTCTTATTTTTTGTTAGGAGTGAGCATGCATGATAACGAAGAGAATGGAAACAATCGCTGTTTAAATCGTCTGTTTTTGAAATAGCGTGAACATAGGGACATAGGCTGAAAAAGGGTACCCGAGCAGAGGAGAATAGCAAGTTAATAACTACGAAATCATATTACCTGTTTTTATATCTTGTTTTGTTATTATTAAATTATCAAGGCATAGCTTTTCCATAACAAATTTTGTTGGACAATCTCCTTTTGTTATAATCAAGCTATTGATATACATTAACTAAATTACATTTAAATAACATGTTTTGTTGAAGTACAAGTTTAGTTATTGTTGTAGTATTGATCCACTTATCAGCAATAGCACAACAGTAACAAGTTTTGAAATCACAGCAACAATTCGACAATTATGACCTGTCCCTTTGTGTTGTTCAATTTTTGTATTCAGTTAAGAAGGAAATTTCTGAACGACTCCTTTTATGAATTCCATAAATAATTTTCGGATAAGCACTTGGAAGCTCTGAAGGAACTTTCGATAATTCCCTGGAGAAGTCTTCAAGAGAACACCTCGCGTAATTTTCTTAGAAATTTCGATGGTAATTCTTCGAGCAATTATTAGAATTCTTGGCAGAATCTTTTGGAAAACTCCTGGAGAATCTTTCGGAAAAACTCCTGGTGAAATCCTCAAAGAAGTTTTCAGAGAAATCTTAAAATGAATTTCAGGACTAATGATCACAGGAAATTCTGAAGAAATCCTTGAAGGGATTCTATGTAGTATTCTTGAAGAATTTCTAGAGAATTCTTTGAAAATCCATGAAAGATTCCGTAGAAGAACTCCCGGAGAAATTTCTGGAAGATTTTTGGAGTCATTTATGGAAAAGTTTATGACCAAATCTGTCGACGAATTTCTTGAAGAATTTTATGACAAAGTCACTTGATAAACAAATAAGGAGTTTTTGACGGAATCCGGAAAGAGGAATTTTAGAAAAAATATTGCCAAAAATTCTGGTGAAAGTCCTATAGGAATCATCAGTGGAAGTTCAGGAGAAATTATAGCAAAATTTTTGGAGGAATTCTTGTAGAATCCAGGAGGAATATTCGACATAATTCTTGAATCCAGGGAAAAATCGGAGGAATTAAAACAAAGTTTCCAGAAAAATTGTAATAATCTGGACAAAATTTCCAACATCCCAAAAAATTTCAGCAAAACTGTTGAGCATTCTAAAAGTTCTTCAGTTTCTATGCTGAAAAAAAAAAACAAAACAAAAGTCACAAATTGCTATCGACGATCAAACTTTTTCAAGTACACGTGTTGATTTCAAAACCGTGCTCCGAAAACAATTAAAGTAGAACAGTTTATAAATTACAGGTGGAAATCGAAGTTCGTCGTATTTGATAATATAGAAATTACTAAAGTTCGATTATCTTGCGACTTCAAATCTCTTAGAATGAATTAAAAGCTGAATATAAGGACTGTTCATTTTATAAAGAGGACAACTTTGCAAGGCTATATAAAGAAAACGCGTAGTTCAAATTTGAGCAGCCTTGGTTAGTTGTTCAGTACATTATATTAGCAGATAATAACCATAAATAAATTGGGTTAAAATTATTGAACTTCATAGAAATGTGGCAAAGTGTTTCGAGAGATCAATTTTTCAATTCCCAAAAACTACAAATAAACACAAAATTTCTGTAAAACATCGGTGTATCGTTTTTTATTGCATAAAAGTGTTTGCCATGCTGCAGCAGTTTGAGTGATACATATTCTGGCAAAATATAAACCTAATCGGAATAATGGTTGTTGAGATATTAAAGATACAAGTTGGACTCGATTTTCAAAATAAAATTTATTTGTTAAACAAAAATGTATAAAAATATTAAATTTTGAATGTTTTCAATGGATCTAGTCGAAAGTACTAATAATGCAATTTCAAATGCAGAAAACCGCTTCTTGATAGTATTGTTGGATTGGTTACTGTGCTTCATGGCAGTTACCGGAGATAAAACCGCTTTGTTCTTTGAAGGTTCTTCTAAATAACGATGTACTCTATTGCAAATACAACTTAACAATGATGTCGAAAATAAAAATTAACATGTAGTTATTTTCAAATAAGGTATATAATCACATAGGGTCAGACCTTGCTGAAAATAAATAATAATAAGCTTCTCTAGAATCAAAAACTTGCATTTATGGAGCAAAAAGTATGCAATTTTTCATTATGTCCATCATTAAGTATTAAATTTATGATGAAGAATGTACTTTAAAGCATATTTTTCTTCGGTATCATTTAGAATGCGATTCTCTTCTATACTGGACAAATTTTGAACTGATTCCGTAGTGTTATTGCATCACTGGACTCAAATAAGTATTTTTTATCAATTTCATTGATAACAAGGCAACTCACTATATCAAGCTGTATAATGCTTGGTGCATTATTACTGACCAACTATTACACTCTACCTTTAGTAGAATAGTATTAGATCCCAACACATTAAAAAGTTCATGAAAATTTTAAAGTTATGTATGTGGAAAGTTGTGTAGAATTTTGAGAAATGGGGTTTTATTGAGTTTTAACGAAAACCGTTTCAGTTCCATAACTAAGGACAATTTGTATAATGTTATATTTTTCCTACACTGTAGAATAGCTATGGAAAAGTATGCAAAAAACCAATAATGATTTTATTGAAAAATAAAAAAGATATCACACAAATAAGGTGTCCTCTTTATAAAATGAACAGTCCTTAGTATTTTTCGATTATTTGAAAATATTGCCTACGTCAGAGTGATGAACCTCATGTTATTGGCGGGCTTGTGAGACAAAGCGAATAATTTTATATAATAAGTATTATAACTTATTTAGTAACGAGTTTGATATCATAGCAAATTCTGCTCTCCCATTATTATCAATAACATATTAATATCAAAGTTTGTTATTGAAATATTTTCCGAATCCACTATTATTAAGTTGTTATTGAAACTAACAAAACAAATTATTGAAATGGTTTCTGTTACGATGAAACCCTCCCTGCGATGGAGATGGCCTAACACGTGAGTCGCCGTTCTATTTCGATCGTGTCTATTGTTGACAACTATTGCGATCGAATGAATGATACGGGATGAGGTGGCATTATTGAACTATTGCACAAAGAAAAACAACAAACTTCGTGCTCGCAAAGAAACGTGCCAGAATTTACTCTGCTGAAAGTTGATTGTTACATTAGTTATTCCCAAACTAGTTATTAAAATTTGATAAAAACCTACTTTTTGTAACTAAAGGTGAATTTGGAAGTGAGTATAGTAATAGTTTGTTACCTATGGATAAAGTTCATGCAAATTTGTTATTCTAGTAATTTGATAACCTAAATTGGAAGACCAAAAGGGAAGAATTTTGTGAAGAATTACCGAAAATTTGTAAGTATTAATGGTTCATGCACATGCAAATCTAAACTAACTAAATAAAAATTTACAGCTAAAGCACATCCCATAAAACATCCGTGTTTGAGTGAATTGGGAACGCTAAAAGAGTTTCGATGACAACAATTTCTTTAGAAATTTTCGTAGCGAAATCCCCTATTGCAAGATGAGTCTTCCGGATGGAATAGATGGTTCGACCAAATCACCGTCAAATTGTGTGGCTTGTGATCGCCCGGACAGCAGCGAGGACATGGTGGCGTGCGACGGTTGCGGGTCATGGTACCACTATAGCTGCGCAGATGTTGATGGAAGCGTCGCCAACCTTCCGTGGACGTGCGGATCATGCGGGATATTGAATCAAACACCGATTCCACCGAAAGGCGCTCGTAAGGTAGACGCGAAGAAAGGAAGTAAGCGGCTCACGGTCCCTGCTGGTGCTGAGAAGTCTTCGAAGGTATCCGTCGTCAGCAAAGGAACTTCGCGGAAAAGTAAGAAATCCGGAGCGGATGAAAAAGTAAGTTCAACTTCTAGTGCTAGGGCAAGGCTCGCACTCGAGCTAAAGATGGTAGATGAGCAGGATCAGATTAGGGCGGAAGAACTTCAGGCCGAGCTTGTGATAAAAAATAAAAAGTTATTACTTGAGAAGCAGAACAGGGACCGCGAGTTAGCTTTAGAAGGCAAGAAGTTAGCTGAAGAGAAGGCTTTTCAGGAAAAGCAATTAGAAGAAGAGGAGAAAACCCGAAAGGCGATGTTGGAGATGAAACGTCTGTCACTAGAAACAAAAAAGAACATCGTTCGACAGTTCTCTCAACGCGGTAGTGAAGTGTCCAGTGTCAGTGGTAGTGAGGTGACGAACTCCGAAGAAAAGGTGCGACGTTGGCTGCAAAAGTCCGGCGAGCAGACAGAGGGAAACATACAATCCACGTCAGCAGCAAAGGACAACGGCAAACTTCCGGAAATTTCCGGAGAAATAACATTCAACGAAGCACAGGAACCGATTTTCAACGTAGCAAAGAAGAGCTTCTTCAGTGAGATGCCTCGCGAGAGGACGGAGCAGGATGGTGGTGAAGACGTCGCGTACGATGTTCGTCCACGTCTGACAGCAGGGAATGCAGCTCAAGGTGCAGCAAGCGGTAGCATGTATGATCCTACCGACATTGGCCCGACTAGTCGGCAGCTGGCAGCCCGGCAAGTCATGGGAAAGGATTTGCCCACCTTTTCGGGTAATCCTGAAGACTGGCCCATCTGTATAAGTAATTTCGAACGCTCTACTGCTACTTGTGGATTCTCCATGGATGAAAATCTGATCCGGCTTCAGCGCAGTCTCAAAGGCCCGGCGATGGAAATGGTACGTTCCAGACTTCTTTCCCCTGCAAGCGTTCCGCATGTCATCAAGACTCTTCAGATGCGGTATGGTCGTCCAGAAACACTGATAAGGGCGCTTACCGAAAAGATTCGACAACTTCCTTCTCCAAAAGTGGATAATTTGAACAGTATAGTCGACTTCGGTTTAGCGGTGGACAGTCTGGTGGAACACTTGAAGACAGCGAAACAACAGGCGCATTTGGCGAATCCAGCATTGTTGCATGACCTGGTTGCAAAGCTTCCTGTGGAATACCGAATGAAGTGGTCATCGTACAAAACCGAAATTCCGATAGTCAATCTAGGAACGTTTGGAAGGTTTATGTCGTCGGTGGTGGAGCTACCCGAATAAAAAATACAGTAGAAAAACCGAACGTTATATTGTAACAGTACTATTTAGAACCATATTTTTACAATAGACACCACTGTAAAAATAAAAATACAAAAACAATAAGATGTAATGTAGGACACCATACCGTGAATTGTAAATAAGATTTTTACAATATATTATACAGGTTGTTAAGTATCGTAACAATATAAAAAAATATTTTTCTCCATATATATTTTTTTGCAAAACCATACATTTTATTGTTCATGAATTGTTCAAAATACTGATACGTGGGTTTAAATATACCGTACATTGTATGGTACATGAATGGTTTCAAACAATAAAATGTACCGTAAATAAATTGTTTTTAATTGTAATTTCACTACTGGTTATACATTTAATCAAATGGTTTTGGAATGGTTCTCTTTTGTTATGTTGAATTGTTTTACATTACATAAACCATATATTGTTATATTATCTTGCCATTTTCCTCCTGTTAATGGCATCTTAGGCTTATTAGATTTATTATAATGCGCTTTGAGAATTCTCCAGAGCGTTTTGGATAACCCTTCATATATAGGATCGCCCACGTCTAAGTCTGAGTAGTCTCTGATTGCATTAACAGTTGAAGCTTAGGCTCCCATGCCCCACCAGCCAGATAACCGGGTTTTGCAAACTTAGCATTATTTGTGGCAACACTTTGAGCGGCATGATGGAACTATGCCGAGCGCGCTAAGTGTTATTAGACCACTAATGTAGTTGCATGAAGTGGGTGACGAGGTACATAAGTATCATTACAGCGTGCTTAACCGTTATTGCAATATTGAGGCACCAGTTTGACTAAAGTTTGAAATACATAACAACTCATGAGATAACTGTCAAGTTCGATTCAAATATAAGTTAGGTTAAAAAGCGAACCCGCAGACGAACCTATATTAAAAGTCATTTCAGTGTTCAGTCCAGTCCATATGTTAAAGATATATCTACGTCAAATATAAAGTTTGTCAACCGCATTTGATTCGATTGTGGTCGAAGGCAAGTTCACATGAGAGAAGAGGAGAAAACTCCCCTAAATGCAAATACAGAAAGAATAGTGTTGAACCAGCCTCCTGTCACGCGGTCATGTTTTTGAGGTCATCATCAAAATCCAGGATCGGTTATTGACTGTGGCTGCATCATGTCAATAACAATTCTAAATTTTATGGAAACTATATTCCCGTGACGAAGACGAGCTGATACTATTACGACTTCATTTTTAAATAAATAATTGCGAAATTAAAAATCATGTTTCGCTTAAACTAACGATTTTAAAAGGTAAAAAAAATTGGTTGTGAAAAAAAGTTTCGCCGCTTTTGATTTTTGCTCCTGGAATTATGTTGTTGCGCTATCATGGGAAACCAAGCCGCCGAGCAGCCGCTATTGTGTTCAACGAGGCGGCTGGAAGTGGAAACCAGAGATGTTGGCTCGTTATTTTCCTGTGGGGCAGTATTGCGGTGACAGGAGGCTGTGTTGAACTCATCTACTGATTTAAGGTAATCTGACCTGCATCTTTCCGGGTTGGCCTACATTGCATTCGTTTTTCTCTCATCGCACTCTACACACCTAGCCCGCCCTCGAGCCCGCCATATCTCTTGGACCCCTGCTTGGACCTGCAGTTCTTAGGACATCTGGTTTACCACTGATTTAAACATGTTATTGGCATTAACCCTTGGGAGCCGGAGGGGTCATATATGACCCCGGCGATGAAACCGAGCATAACAAACGTGTTCGACACCAGCGAGGTTGCGTCGACAGCGGCGAAAAAAATCGATTCCAAAAGGTTAAATTGATGTTTCAACTTATTCACTTTTTTCTCTTTCCTTTCCTTTGCATCAAAAAAGTCACAAACATCAACAAAACAAAGCACGGAAAAAATCTTAAACTGAATAAATCTGGTGTTCGATTTGAATAGGTCGAATCTGCATAGGAATCACAGCAAACATACGATCTATTCAAATCGAACACCAGAAATAATTAAAAATTCACGAAAAAATAATGTTTCGGAAAAGTGAATGGTTCAAACGTAAGAAAAACAGTATAATATATTGTTACATAAAAATCCAATGTAAATGTATAGTATAGCGAACCATTTCATTACAATACACTTTATTGTAGCTGGTACACTGTATGGCGCCGGAATGGTTTTCACCATACACCCTATGGTTAGTTTTTATCCGGGTAGCCTTTGAAGTGATGGATGATCAGCCAATGTTGAATGCCACCAAAACAGCACAACAAAAGCCCAAAGACCGAAATTTCATCCACGCACACTCGGATAGTTCTTCGGTGGAATGCACTTCATTACCGAACGATCCGAAATCTCCAGTGTATCCGACAAAGAAGGTCTGTGTTGTCTGCAAGAAGGAGGGACATAAAGTAACAGAGTGCTTCCTGTTCAAGGCGATGAACATCGATGGTCGTCTCAAAGTTGTCAGTCAGCATGCACTCTGTAGGACTTGCTTGAACCAACACGGCAAATGGCCATGTAAGACATGGAAAGGATGTGACATAGAAGGCTGCCGTCTTCGTCATCATACGTTATTACATACTTGTGAACCAGCGGTACCGCTAGCAGTGTTCACTAGCCATTCGAAACTACTGAGTGAGAGTGGCCCGATTTTCCGGATTTTGCCTGTAACACTGTACGCGAAGGAGAAACGAGTTCAAGTGTTCGCATTTGTGGATGAAGGATCGCAAATTTCTCTTCTGGACGTTGCAGTAGCCGATGAGCTGGGAGTCACTGGCCCGTCAAGTACGTTGAATCTCCAGTGGACCGGAAACGTAAAGCGGGAAGAGGTAAACTCCCGTGTCATCGAAATGAATATCTCCGGTGAGACGTCCACCAAGCGCTACAGGATGATGGATGCACGAACAGTCGAAAGTCTCCAGTTGCCAACACAATCACTAAGTTACCAGAACTTGGCGGAAAAGTATCCGCACCTTCGAGGATTGCCGATTGCCGACTATGAAAACGTCACACCGAAACTCCTTATTGGTCTTGACAACCTGAAACTCACGATTCCACTGAAAATTCGGGAAGGACGTTGGGGGCAACCAATGGCAGCCAAGTGCCGTTTAGGCTGGAGCATCTACGGTTGCTCACGTTCAGTCACGGAATCATTCACCTGTGGGTTTCACGTTGGAGGATGGACCAATTCGGAGGGTGAGTTGAACCAACTGGTCCGAGATTACATAACGCTGGACAACTCTGGTGTTCAACCACCGCTCACTCCTCTAGAGTCGGAGGAGAATAAACGGGCACAACAGCTGCTTCAAACTACCACACGTAGGGTTGGAAACCGATTCGAGACCGGTTTGTTATGGAAATGGGACTATATCCAGCTACCGGACAGTTATGGGATGGCGTTACGTCGGCTACACTCCCTAGAGAAGCGTCTGGAGAAGGAACAACCGCTGTACAATAGCGTCCGGCAGCAAATGCGAGAGTATCAGGAGAAAGGCTACGCACACCGTGCTACCGAAGAAGAACTAGCTATCACAAGTTCAGAGAGGGCCTGGTACCTGCCACTGGGAGTAGTGTTAAACCCAAAGAAGCCGAACAAGGTTCGCATTATTTGGGACGCCGCCGCGAAGGTAAACGGAGTATCGCTCAATTCGGTTCTCCTTAAAGGACCCGATTATCTTGCTTCTCTGGTCGAAGTCTTCTATCACTTCCGTCTTTATGCCGTTGCCCTGACGGGAGACATCAAGGAGATGTTTCATCGCCTGTTCATCAGACAAGAAGATCGACAATATCAACGTTTTTTGTGGCGGGATCATGTATCGTCCAAAGTCGAAGTATACGTCATGGACGTTGCCATATTCGGTGCGACGTGCTCTCCAAGCTCCGCTCAACACGTTAAGAATGTTAATGCGAAGGAATTTGAGCACGAATCACCCAGGGCAGTGGCAGCAATCATCCGGTATCACTATGTCGACGACTATCTTGACAGTTTCCCAACGGCGGCGGAGGCAATGAAGGTCGGAAGCGAAGTTCGGAGGATACACGCTGCCGGTGGGTTCGAGATCAGGAATTTTCTTTCCAATGATGCAACGGTCGCAGCAAAAGTGGGAGCATCATCTGCCGAAACAGAGAAAACAATCAAGCCCGAGAAGGAAGACAACGTGGAGTCTGTTCTTGGTATGAAATGGATCCGAACTGGAGATGACCTCACTTACAACTTTGTAGTACGAGGTAATCTTGGATATGCACTGGATCAATCCCACAGGCCGTCCAAACGAGAGGTGCTACGTGTTGTTATGAGTTTGTTTGATCCACTGGGCTTGATCAGCTTCTTCATCATCCATGGAAAGACACTCATGCAAGATATTTGGGCATCCGGAGTAGACTGGGATGAGCCTATCGATGCCGAACTGTGCGAACAATGGTGGCGTTGGACGGCGCTTCTTCCGGGACTAAACTCTATTCGTATTCCCCGCTGCTACTTCGTGGCCGCTGATTACCAGTCGTACTCCGCACTTCAAATTCACGTCTTTGTGGATGCTAGCAAATCAGCATATGCCTGCGTAGTCTACTTTCGAGTGGAGTCTAAGGATGGACCTGCGGTAGCGCTAGTTGCTGGAAAAGCGAAGGTAGCTCCACTCAAAATGATGTCCATTCCACGATTGGAGCTTCAAGCTGCTGTGTTGGGAACGCGATTACTCAACAGTGTTTCTGCAATGCATAGTCTTCCCGTTAGTCGCCGTGTTTTGTGGACAGATTCGCAGACAGTGCTTGCTTGGTTACGGTCCGATCATCGAAGATATCAGCAGTTCGTCGGCTTTCGTGTGGCAGAGATTCTATCCACGACAAACGTGCAAGAATGGAGGAAAATCGATACCGAGCTGAACGTCGCTGATCTTGCAACGAAATGGGGTAAAGGACCAAACTTCGATAGTGATAACCCGTGGTTCCGTGGGCCTCAATTTCTGTTGGAACCAGAAAGTTTCTGGCCGAAGCAGCAGACAGTGCCGCCTACTACAAATGAAGAAATCCGTCGAGTTGGTGTGCATGCCGAGCAACCCGTACCGCTGATAGAAGTTAGAAGATTTGGCAGCTGGGAAAAGTTACATCGTACCACGGCATATATTCATCGTTTCATCAATAATCTCACCCGGAAGAAACAAGGAGAACATCTGGAACTGGGAGTGTTGAAGCAACATGAATTAGCGGATGGAGAGATCACGCTATTCAAACTAGCGCAACGAGAAGTCTACGCCGAAGAAATAAAACAGCTCAGCGGGAAGGAGAAATCGTTGCAGTTTCGTGGTTCTGCGGTGTCCAGATCCAGCAAGATTTTCAAGTTGTGGCCCTTCCTAGATCAGTCAGGGGTATTACGAATGCAGGGGAGGATTGGTGCAGCACCACACGTTCCGTATGCAGCGAAGTTCCCAACGATTCTACCACCGAAGTCATATATCACGATTCTTCTCGTGGATAGGTTCCACCGTCGTTTTCGTCATGCGAATAGGGAAACGGTCGTAAACGAAATGAGACAGGCGTTTCATATCCCAAAGATGCGAGCGTTGCTAGCGAAAGTTGTTCGTGACTGCATCTTCTGCCGTATATATAAAGCTGTTCCACGGCCGCCTCCAATGGCGCCGCTGCCGAAAGCTCGACTAACGTCGTTTGTGCGGCCGTTCACATTCGTCGGCCTGGACTATTTTGGCCCTGTTTTAGTCAAGGTTGGGCGCAGCAATGCCAAGCGATGGATTGCACTTTTCACGTGCTTGAGCATTCGGGCAGTTCACATGGAGGTCGTCCATAGCATGTTGACGGAGTCGTGCATTCAAGCAATACGTCGCTTCGTTTCCAGGCGAGGTTCACCAGCCGAATTTTTTACTGATAATGGTACCAACTTCCACGGAGCCAACAATCAGCTTAGAAAGGAGATCGAGGAACGAAATCAGAGATTAGCAGCGGTATTCACCAACTCCAATACCCGTTGGTCATTCAACCCCCCTGGAACACCCCACATGGGTGGAGTCTGGGAAAGACTGGTTCGATCTGTTAAGGATGCTATAAAACCGACGCTGGACGAGTCCCGGAAGCCAGACGACGAAACGTTAGAAACCGTGATCATCGAAGCGGAAGGTATGATCAACACACGTCCATTGACGTACATTCCGCTGCAGTCGGCAGATCAGGAGGCGTTAACGCCAAACCATTTTCTGCTGGGAAGTTCATCAGGTGTCAAACAACTTCCAGTTCTTCCAACAGACTATCGAACTACTTTGAGGAATAGTTGGAATTTGGCGAAGCACCTGGCTGATGAGTTTTGGAGACGTTGGATTACGGAATACCTTCCGGTGATTTCGAGACGCTGTAAGTGGTTCGATAACGTGAGAGATATGAAGGAGGGAGATTTGGTATTGGTGGTAGATTCTGCGATACGAAGCCAATGGACCAGAGGGAGAGTAGAACGAGTATTGCTGGGAGCAGATGGACGGGTTCGACAAGCCTGGATCCGCACAAGCCGAGGAGTGGATCGCCGGTCGGTGGCAAACCTAGCTTTGCTCGATGTCGTAGAGAATGGTGAACTCCACCAAGAAGATGGTAGTGATTCACGGGTGGGGGGGTGTTACGATGAAACCCTCCCTGCGATGGAGATGGCCTAACACGTGAGTCGCCGTTCTATTTCGATCGTGTCTATTGTTGACAACTATTGCGATCGAATGAATGATACGGGATGAGGTGGCATTATTGAACTATTGCACAAAGAAAAACAACAAACTTCGTGCTCGCAAAGAAACGTGCCAGAATTTACTCTGCTGAAAGTTGATTGTTTCATTAGTTATTCCTAAACTAGTTATTAAAATTTGATAAAAACCTACTTTTTGTAACTAAAGGTGAATTTGGAAGTGAGTATAGTAATAGTTTGTTACCTATGGATAAAGTTCATGCAAATTTGTTATTCTAGTAATTTGATAACCTAAATTGGAAGACCAAAAGGGAAGAATTTTGTGAAGAATTACCGAAAATTTGTAAGTATTAATGGTTCATGCACATGCAAATCTAAACTAACTAAATAAAAATTTACAGCTAAAGCACATCCCATAAAACATCCGTGTTTGAGTGAATTGGGAACGCTAAAAGAGTTTCGGTGGCAACAGTTTCCCAGGAACATTTTTTTGTTATGGAATTTGTTATTTTGCCGCTTATGACAGACAAGTTTATAACACAATATGTTATGGTAATAACTTAGAAATTATCGATTTTATTATTCAGTTATTTTGCCCAAATAACACAGCTACTTATGCTGTTGTTATTCCCTTCTGGTCGGGTACGCTACGCATGCATACCCTAGTTAATAAAAAATGCTATTCATCTCTGACTAACGCAATATGCTATTTCGCAATGGCATTGTTTTCTGCGTATTTTGATTTACACTACTTTTGGGTGAAAAATCTGTTCCTATCGTGTGAATCAAACTCGAAGTATAGTATAGATCAGGAGTTTTCAGATCGTGCACCGCGGTGTACTTGGTGCACCGCAAAGCTATTACAAGTACACCGCGAATCGTGAAAATTCTGTCATTTCTTTACGCACTTTATGTAAAAATGAGTATAAGGGAGGTCAACTGCAAAATTTTTCCAAATTGCTACCAGAAAAATGTCCATGATTCTCGCCGGGCACCATGAATCTACACCTTTGAACAAAGATTAAGGGAGAAATCAGCAAAAACTGAAAAACTTTATCAAAAGCTGTCATACATGCATGCAAATTCTCTAAAAATCTCAGAAGCAATCCAATTAGTATGGCTTCGGAGAGTTATCAATAATTTCGCAAGTTGTTCAACAAGAATCTTTCTGAAAAATTTCTTATGATTTTCAGTAGAATCTTCCCGGAAACCAGGAGAACTCGGAAGGAATCTACCATAATCAACAAAAAAAACTTACTAGAAGTTATTCAGGAGAAAACGCAGGTTTTCGTTAAGGTTCTCATTAGGAATCTATCCAAAATTTACCAATTATTTTGCAGAGTTTTACAATGAATCTGCTCAAGACCTCAATCAGCAGTCCGGAGGTTCTTGTCCGAATATTTCCAAGAATACCCCTATTAGCAAATTTACCGGTCAAGTTACACCGTTCAACACTAAATTTTGTTGTGGGATGAGAAAAAAGAACAGGGGTTTGGGACCCTGGAAGTGTCATAGTGAAAGAATTTGTGAAAAATGTTGAACCGGGCCTTCACAGTTCATGACCGAAGATTGTATGGAGAACTTGGGCTGTTCAATTGATATGTGCATTAGAACGCGCTGTACATATATTTAGGCGTTAGACAATAACGAAACAAACCAGAATCCCATAACACCAAATTTTGTAAAGTTTTGTCGAGCAGTGTTATTAAGCAAAGAGAATTTTGATGAAGAGAAATCGATCATTGTAGATACACCCATATGATACTGAGCGCGAGAATTGCATTCATTGGCAATGATGGACAGGGTCTGTCTATAAATTACGTAGACTCTAAGGGGGGAGGGGGATTCTGGCCAAAGTCTACGGTCCATTCAAATTTCGGAAATTTTGTTATGAATAAAAGTCTACGGGTCTGAAATGGTCAAAAGTGAATGTACGACCTACGAAGTTCATGAACAGCACCACAGGAGCACCGCGAAGAATTTCATTCCTAAAAAGTACACCGCGAGCCAAAAAGTCTGAAAACCCCTGCTATAGATTCTACTTTTTGAAACCTAGGTCATCGCCTGTCTTCCGAGAAACACGTTTGTGCTCTGCACAAACTAAAATAATAGGATCTCTACACAAAAAAAAGAAAAAAAGGCTTTTTTTTCGAGGGCAAAATGTTCCAGACACAATATTGTAGAAATAATATTCGGACTGTCTGGGTTACAGTAAGTTTTATTGAGACTTCCACATATTTAAGCCACGATCAGTTTCTCTCCACCAACTGGAACTGGGGCAACATGGACCGAACCAGGAGTAACAGCAATTTGCTTCGACACTGGAACCGACGACAGGTAGCCACCGTGGTGTCCCCATCCATAGACTCCGCCATTTCCGTACGTTCCCCAGGGCTGTCCCCATGGGTAAGTGGACTTCAATACGTTAACATTGTGTCCGTACAATCCGTTGTCGTAGCCATTGTACTGGGACCACGCTGGAGACCAGGAGTTGACGTAGGAGTGTGCATTCCATGCGGCAGAGTTGGCGTGTTGCCAAGCGTTGTTGTACAGTCCTTTACCGTAGACACCGTATGAAGGCCACACGGAGGTACTTACTGGCCAGGACGGGTGCGGCGCCTCCGAGATATAAGAAGCTTGAGTTGCAACCGCAAGGGTTAGCGCAATGATGGTGATGAAAATCTGATGGAGTAAGCACGAGTATTATTGTTTGCTGGTAAGCAAATTGTCAAATAAACTACCTTCATGATGAACCAGCTGATAAGTTAAGTTGATCTAGAGAACGAACGATGGATTGACAAATGATGCCTCGACTCAATCCGATGCTCGTTCTTATATTTCATTGAACTACAAGCTACTAGAGTGCAAATTTTACAGTTGAGTGATTCTAACAGTGCGAAGCCAAGGAGAGTGAACATATTGGACAGGATGTTTTAATTGCATGTACACCAACGGGAATGATGTTTATATGAAAGGCGACAAATGTGGTGACATTGAGCAAATTGTTTAATACGTGTCATGTACCCCCAATTTTGGCATCAATCAAATAAAGACAATGAAGTAAAAATGAACGAAGTTAAGTATAAATACGAATACTCAGCACTATATCAACATCAGTCATCAGATATCCATTTCGATAATCACATCGATCTAGACTTGTATCAAAATGAAGGTATCATATATTGTTTCAATAGCTTAGTCATTTTTTTTTTTACTTTTCTTTAACCTCGATACTCATTCATTCTACAGGTTTTCATCGCAATCATCGCCCTGACCCTTGCAGTGGCTTCTCAAGCATCGTACATTCCGGAAACGGCTTCCTATTCAACCTGGCCGGTTAGTACCTCGGTGTGGCCACCGAATGGTCTCTACGGAAAAGGACTTAACAATGGCTGGGGATACGCTGACGCTGGCAACTGGAACTCCTACCCCAGCATCAATTCGTGGTCGTCTGCTTGGTCGCCGTACGGATATAATAATGGCCTCTATGGACGTAAGACTGTTGTGGAACCGAACGTGGCCAAGTCAGCGTATCCATGGGGACTGCCATGGGGAACCTATGGCAATGCTGGAGTGTATGGCTGGGGACACCATGGAAGCTATGTGTCTTCGGTTCCAGTGATTAAGCAGATTGCTGCTTCAGCTGGTCCGGTTTACGTAGCACCATCGGTTTCGTACGCTGGACAGAAAGTGATCGTTGCTTAAACAGACTACAACCTAACAAGCAGAATAAATACTTTTCATTCCTTGATCTGATGTATAATTGTTTGATTTTAGCTATACAGAAGATAGAAAGAAAAACGTATTTAAGGGCACTTGAGATTGAGTGCCGCAATACAAATATTCACTATTCGTTGAAAACCATTAAGCCTTTTACATAACCGGACGAAGGGCATTTTCTTTCAATTGAAAATGATCGTTAAGAACTGAAAGGCAGCGTAATTCTTAGGTTCTATCGGGTTGGTCCAAAGGTATATGGTGTAAACCAAACATCCGGTCGTGTGTTCTGAAGTACTTTGCAATTTTATTTTTATTTTATATTATTTTATTGATGCACAAGGGGGTCATGGGGCCAAGTCTCCAATGCAAGTCCAAGAACTCACATCGTCCATAATACACCATAGAATTTGGGAGTAGGCATTGCAACCTCTTTAGCCATGCGGTTTTTAAGTTTTGCGTGGCCTTAAGGATGAGGAAAGGTGGGAGATTTAGTTTTCGTATTGAGCTGTGGAAGAATGTGTTGTTAATTAAATGGTCAACGTTATTTACCTTTGCGTATGTTCACACAAAATTAAAAAGTTTGATGATATGGTGCTTGATTTTCCGTGAACCATTAATGCTAGTTCTTCTTGTGATTCTTGTTCTTGTGTCTTCAATATTACAAGCTTAGTTAAAATTAATTTCAAAAAAAATATAACGAAAAATTATGTATCAACTTCCTTCTTGCAAATAGAAATCAAATATATCAAATACAACAAAAAAGGACCGTGACGCTTCTTCGTTTGATCACGAAAAGTATCGTTCTTGTTGGCACCACGAGTGTGCATCTTTCTCTGTAGAGTAAAGATACATTTAAGCCCCGAGACCTGACAGCAATCAAGCTGATCACAAGGTTGTGCCTTTGCCCAGGTCGTTCTGCAGTACTTTGCAATTAGATCTAAAATTATATATATTTGTGCCAAAAGAAAAATTTGTCTGTTCAAGCTTTTGAATCGATTGTCGGAATCTCCTTCCTGTCACGGTCGCCATATCGTGATTTCTTCTATAAATGTTCTAGTCTCATCAGAAATTTTCTACTATCTGTTTATTCCTACGATATTCTTATTATAACAAACATTAAAGGTTCACTGAATATCTCGCAGTGTTATAGAAGCAGTTGCCAATATTTCGGTTTTAACCTTCTTATTGGCGAAGGAGGAAAGAGAGAAATAAATGAAACGGCGCCAAAGTTTGTAGAATGAAATGCTTAACGATGGTCAGAGTAACTATAAATAGATAAATAAATAAAAATGAATTTCTGTCTGTCTGTCTGTCTGTCTGTCTGTCTGTCTGTCTGTCTGACCGCTATGGATTCGAAAACTACTGGACCGATCGGTGTGAAATTTTGTATGTGGGTATTTTTGGGGCCGGGGAAGGTTCTAAGCTTGGTGCGGGACCTCTCCGGTCTTTGGAACGGGGGGCTCCCATACAGATGAACTCACCGGGGACGTCCCTATGGAGCTGCATGTCAAAAAACACAGTAGGCAGGCAGAACGACGTTTGCCGGGACAGCTAGTAGATAAATAAATGAAATCTGGACAAAAAAATCAATTCACGCTATTGTACAGCGATCTATTCAGGAAATTACATATGAAGAGAGAAGACATTTTCAAATGAAATGAATAAATATACGTTTATTGATGTGGAGAGTTAAAAACTAAAAATATGATCATTATCTTAACCACATCACGCATGCCAACTGTTGATCATCGCCACCAGAGTCGGGTTTTCCACCATCGTCATGTGGCTGCCTTCCACAATTTTAAGCGTGATTTCGCCCGTGGTACACAAGGACAGCGCATAGTCCTCATCGATGTCCGAAAACGATGCATCCGTCGGTCGAACCAGAGTAATCGGTACATCCAGCATTTCGTACTCATCCAGATTGAAGAAGGCCGCCATTTTCAAGCGCCTAAACAAAGCCTTGGTCATCTTTCTCGTGTAATCCGCAGAGTAAGGAGTTTGTTCAGCGCCCAGTTCGATCAACTTTTCAATCTGCTCCTCAAACGACTGCGTTTGCATTGTGGAAGAAATACGTTCGATCGATTGGTGATTGAACGCGGTGGAAATCATGGCTGTTATAACCAACTTTTGGATTTCCTCGTCCGATGGATTTCCGTTTAGTTGTTTGAGAGCGAGATGTTTTAGGAATTTAGGAGCACCATCCAGCAGGAGAAGTTTTCCACTGATTCCACGCTTCCGAAGCTTCCTTGCCAGTTCCATCCCCACAAATGCTCCGAATGAGTAAGCGATAATGGCGAAATCAGTGAACTTGATAGAGCTTAGCTCATCGATTACGCTATCGGCAATAGCTTGAACGCTTTCGCATTCCAGCGTTCCAGATAACTGAAGCATGTATACTGGGGCTTTAAGTTGCTCTGCAACTGCTTTCAAAACGTTGCCCGCAACACCTTCAATTCCAGGAATGAAAATAATAGGTTGACCTTCTTCAATTGCTGATGGTACCCGCAACAACGTTGATGCGCTTGTTTCCTCATTGCCGAGGTTTCGCATCAACAACTGCAGGCCGACCGTTGGAGTATCTGCTTCCCGACTCTTCTCAGCCAGCTTAACCTCATCTACCATCTTGATCAGTTTGGCAAAAGTCAACGTTCTCAGCTCTTGAGGTGACAAAACAATGTCGAAGTCTCTTTCCAGCACCTGTTTGATTTCCACCGCCATCAAGGAGTCCATTCCAATATCCGCCAAAGTACTCTCCATCGATAGTGACTTGAGATCCCTGATGTTCATGATGTGCATCATGGCTTCGATCACGTTCTTCGATCCGCCACCTCGCTTCTCTGCAACGACCATACTCGCTACAAGTGGAGCCTCACATGTCAGCAAATAATCCATCTCCTGCAGACAAGATGAGATACGCTGCTGTAATGTTCCCCCAATCTCCAAGTCGATCTTATCCTCCGCCATGTCAGCAACCAGCCCAACCTCTCCGATAGCGCCCCACTGAATGGCCTTACCGGGAAGACCATCCGCGTGTCTTCGTTCAATGATCCTCTCCATCACAGAGTTCGCCATACCGTAGTTGCTCTGGCCGGCATTTCCTCGCCCACAAGAAACGCTGGAGAATACGATGAAATGCTTCAGGTCAGGGCATAATTTACGACTGAGCTTGTCCAGGTGCTCGGTAGCGTACGCTTTCGGTGCCAAGCATTCTTCGAATTTCTCCACCGATTGATTCTCCAGAATGGCATCGCGTAGTTTGACCGCCAGGTTGAAGATCGCTGCCACCGATCCGTAGCGGGAAGCTTCCTTCAGGAGAGTGTGGCATCCTTCCTCTGTGGAAACATCGGCCGTACATATGGGAGTCTGCGTTCCGTAGCTGTTCCATATTCTAGAGGTTAAAATAATAGCGTTAATGGTTGACCAAAAGCATGCTTGATTATTGCTTGATTAATTACTTGATTCTGTACTCCTGATACGGTTTCGAAATGCCTCGCGTAGAGCTGAAGACCAACTTTCTGCAACCTCGAATTACTAGCCAATCGGCCAACTCCAAACCAAAACCTCCCAGTCCTCCGACAAGGATGTACACCTGATCCGGGTTACAGTAGACTTTCGGGTAATAGGAAATGGGCAACGTCTGAATATCCGTTTCATTCGCCCGAAGTTTGATCACAACTTTTCCGGTGTGTTTTCCACTACCCAGGTAACGCATCGCCTTCTCTAACTCACTAGCCTCGTAAACGGTTGTATTGAGAGGCTTCACTTTTCCTTCCTGGATTGCGTTTTGAAACACATCGTAAATACTCTGGAAAACGAGCGGTTAAGATATTTATTTGCTACATACACTGAACCACACAAACCTGTTTAACTTCAATAGAATCTCGCATCGCAGTATCCAACATTATACTAGAGAACGTGATGCCTTTCTTGAATTGATCCAGCGGAACCTGCGAGTCCTTGGCCATGTCGAACTTTCCAATCTCCAAGAAATGGCCACCCTTTGCCAAACATCTAACCGAAGCCTGAAGCTTCTCCTCTGCCAGCGAGTTCAACACGAAGTCCACACCTTTCCCTTTGGTTCTTAGTTTGATCATCTTCTCGAACGACATATCCCGCGAGTTGCCGATGTTTTCCCGTTTCAGGCTAGGGAACATCTTCAGCAGAAATTCTAGTTTTTCCTTAGTGCCAACAGTGGAGAACACCTCCAAGCCATGCTGAAGAGCAATGTGTATTGCAGCCATCCCAACGCCACCGCTTCCGGCATGGATCAAGACCGACTGCCCCTTTCGTACACTGGCTTTAACGAAGAACGCTACCAATACAGTCATATAAACAATTGGTACCGTGCAAGCCTCTTCCAAGGTCCAATCGTCTGGTACAGTCCAAGACAGCAAGGGATCTGCATTGACAATCGAGGACAATGCTCCCGATGGCATGACTCCCATAACTCGACGGCCGTCCTCCATCACTCCAGCATACTCGTATCCAAGTTCGCAATCTTCCTCCAATCGATGGAACGAGCTGACGTCTGATGACAGTCTACCGGTGGCAACCATCACATCCCGGAAATTCAGAGTACAATACGACACTCGCACCTTGTACGGTACAACGTTCCTCTCGTTGAGTGCTCCCGTAAACCACGTCATCGAGGACAAATCGCCTTTCGTTAGACTATTTGCGAAACAATGAGTTGTTACCGATTCCGTTTTTGCTACCTTCGGTAACAGATGGTGCCGATAGCTACCCCAAACGCCATTACGTAGAACGTTAGTTGCCAGGGCTAGGTCTAATTGGTTCTTGTAGAATGGATCAGCTATTGCGAAAGGGGGAGCCTTTGGATCGTCGATAAACACACACCGAACGTCTTGCATTTTGGGTTCCTTCCGGATGCAGTTGACCAGGCCGATGATTCCAGAGGTCGGGTGGTTCTGAGCGTACAGAACTACTGAACGGCTTTTCACCGCTTGCTTCAGATCCGCAAGCCAGCTCTTTCCAACTGGATCTAGTTTGATGACGGCAGAAGATTCGGTGAAATGTTTCCGTTGCAAACAAAAAAGCGTTTCATCCTGGTCTACACGGAACGATGCCACAAGGTTGAACTCGGATGGTATGGCTAGTTCTGCACAGGTCATATGAAGGGTTTCTCGAACTATCAAGAATCCACAATCGGCTAGACTTCCGATCGCTTCCTGAATGAATGCCTTATCTCCTAATTTGTTATTAGTGATCAAAAACATTTGGTTAGTTAAAGAGGAGATTTTCTCGTCCAGGACGTTGACGTCATCCAATTCAATATTCTTGGAACTCACTAGAGTCAGATTAGACTGAACTAACGGTAAGTCCGCAACGGCTTCACCAAACATTTGAATTATTGGCGATGAATCCAAATGATGTACCTCAGTAACGTTAACAGAAAATGTTGGGGCATTCTCCAAAGCCAACTGTACAATGACTCTTATCGCTTCCAGTGTCGAGATTCGATCACCGGAATGGTAAGGGACGAACTGATAGGTTTCCAACACTGGTTTGCCTGGAGGATTCCTACGCCCAATGCTGCTAGCTCGCAGGTTGCGTACCACTACCGATCCACAAACAGAGGTGTTCGTGTATAGACAACTTCTCATCGTGAAGAATTCGGAACCATCTTCATCCGTCTCGATCATTTCCATGTGAGCCCGCGGCGATACGGACAGCTTTTCAATAACTGTCGGTACCATTAGCTGCCGACTGTCAGTTGCTATAATTCCCACCTGGAGCAAACAGTCCAGGAAGGGTACCCAGTTACCTTTCCACTGTATTTTTGCCATTGAACCGTCCGTTTTAGCCTCCTTTACTGACTTGAACAGCCCTGAATAGTAGTAGCCCCTCAAACGGAGCTCTTTATAGAAGTCCTTCGTGGGGAGCGTTGCCGCCGAGCTCACCTTATCACTGAAAATCTCCTGGGTGTTTTCCACCCATTCACGGGCGTACCCAGTCACAACTACTGTACTACCTTCTATTACCTGAAAAACAATAGTTATTATAAGGCCCACCAAACATTCCAGTAATCCATTACCTCGAAAAACCCGGACGCTTCCTCCACGGAAAGCCTGAACTGAATAGTTTGTCCCTTGGTAATGGTGGTAGCCCTCAGGAACCTCACATCCTCAAACTCAATAGCAAAATCCTCCAAATCGCAGTGCGAAAGATACGCAACGTGATCCCAAACCAGCTTCAGGTATCCGGTGGCCGGGAAGAGCACCCTCCCGTCGATGTTGTGGCCCTCGATGTGCTTCCAATCCTGTCCGGACACCGAAACGTTGATTATGGCCGCTCGGGACTTGGCTGTTTGATCCCACGTGTACTTGACGACGTGGGCATCCTCACGGTGATCCCAGTGGATTAGAGGGGAAATCATCGGAGTTCCACGGGATACTGGGAACTGAACCGGAGGATATAGATGGCCGATGTCCAGATTTTGGGAAACTAGATGTAATCTAGAGAAGGGAAAAAACGTATAATTTCAAGAGAAATCCGTCATTACAACAACTTACTGGCCAATCGTACTCAGCAGACGGGTGAAGGCATCGTTGGATTCCGATCCAGGGTATAGACAACGAGAATGTCGATGAAGCATCCTCAGAACCTTCTCACAGGTTTGTGAGGTACCCAGCTGCAGGATGTTTGTATGACTGGGAATCTTCTCGAATAGGTAGACGATTGAGGATTCATCATGGAGTGCCGGAGAGTGGAAAATTGATCCTCCCTGTGGTGACCTTGCAGTTATCCACTTGATCGACGGGTCTATGATCTTGGACAGGACAACGTTGACGGTCTGGCGGAGTGTGTTACTTAATGATGTTGAACAAGCTGGCGCAGAACGTAAACATAGGAATGATAGCTCTTCTGCCATAAAACCAGACGATTTCAGTTGATACACCTGCTCGATGAGATTTCTTTCCGAGGTGGTCAAGATACCGAACGAAGCTTTTGAATCCTTGGCAATGTTTTTCAGCGGAACTTGGTTTAACTTGGAGGTCATACGAACGAATGCTGCATTCTCACAGACAGCATGGCAATCGGAATATACTAATCCATGCCAGAAGGCTAGTTTTAGAACTTGTTCTAAGGTCAAACAGCGATCGATGTAAGCACACGTAAGCTGTCCGATCGAATGACCTCCATAGAAGTCTAATTTAATCCCACTCAAAACTAGTAGATCAACAATTGACAACTGCAGCACCATTGACCCAACCATATTGTAGAGAAGGTTCTTGTCCTGTGGGTGTGCCTTGTACAGGTCAAACTTCAAGGTTTTGAGTACCTCGCTGCACTTTGTGTAGAACTCATTTACCAATGAAATCTTTCTTAAACTGTCCAAATCCTGTTTCCAGTTGACGTAGATTCCTCCAAAGATCGCACCAGTCGGAAGAGATTCTAGTTTCACTCGTTCGATGCCGGATTCTTTAAGAATTGCCGGCTTTTCGTCATTCTTCTGGTAGATTCCAAAGCCACGGTATCGATGACCATGTATCGGCTTCTTTTCAATGTTATGCAGCAGTCCAATAAATTCAGCATCCAACGGCCTTTGGGCGATGTCCTGAAGCATACATTCAACAGCTTCTCGGGTACTTCCGGACCACAAAACTATCCTAAGAAGATCATCCTCAGGTACACCGCGATTCTTTTTCTCCTTCAAATTGCGACACAACAAAGTATGGGCGTTAGCTCCTCCGAATCCGAACGAATTAATACCAATCAACGGTCCCAACAAAGGTACAGCCTCCGTAACGACCTTCAAACGACCCTCAACCAACGCTGGTATGTCTTTTCGACACTCAGTGTAGTTTATGTTCGGAGGAATCCTGTCATACTCCATTGCGATGATACATTTCGCTATCGAGCACAATCCCGCAGCTGCTTCCGTATGTCCTATGCTGGACTTCACTGATCCTACGAGCAAAGGCCTATCGCGTCCCTTGCAGTACACCTTATCGATCGCATCGCACTCCTCCGGGTCACCCACGACGGTTCCCGTACTATGAGCTTCTACGTATTCCACCTCTGTTGGACTGATCCCCACTTCATCGTAGATCTCTCGCAACAACTGCTGTTGAACCGATCCCGAAGGATAGGTTATCCCTTCCGCTTTGAACCCATCGCAGTTAGTTTTGGAATGCACGACGTGGCAATAGATTCTCTTCGCGTCCTTGGTCTTCTGAAGAAACACCGCACAAACTGCCTCCGATCTCGTATATCCCGAAGCTTCCTTGTCAAACGGTCGGCAGTAACCGTCCTTGGACAGAACACCCAGCAGGGCAAATTGGTATGAGATGAAAGGATGCAACGTCAGGTTTGACCCAGTCACTATTGCTGCGTCGCAATCTCCGTTCAGCATGCTTCGGTAAGCAACGTCCAACGCATACATCGAACTGCTGCAAGCCGTATCAACCACCACACTCGGTCCCTTTAAATCCAACGTATAGGAAACTCTCAGCGCCATGAATGACTTGTTGAAACTTTAAAGAACCACACACATTAGCGAAAATATTCGAAATTCTACAAAAAAAAGAACTTACGCTTGCAGTCCCATCCCTTTCTCCACGTTGCCAAGTGCACTGTAGTACATGCGTGCTCCCGACTCCGAGAAGCACACTCCGCAGAACACCCCAGTATTTGTTCCTCGCAAGCTTTCCGGATTGATCCCTGCGTCCAGAATAGCCTCGAAAGCATGCTCCAACGCCATCCACTGCTGCGGATCCATCGTATCCCGCTGCCGACGATTGTACCCAAAGAACTGTCGATCAAACTTCTGCAGATTATTGATCTTCCCGAACCGTTTCGGGATAGCCTGCATCGAGTGGTTGAACCGGGTCTCCTTGTCGTCCACCAGATCCCGCTTTTCGTACATATTCCGAGCAAACTCCCGCATGTCGTCCGACTGCGGGAACCGTCCGGCAATCCCCGATATGACCACACTTTCACCCGATCCCACCGACTGCACATTTCGCAACGACATTTTCGACTGGGTAGTTCAACGATTCACACGACAGACGATCACTGCACTCGACTAAATATCAATCAATCACCTCCCGGTAATTTATAGTGGACGTCGAATTCGAAACGTGGACGACCCTCGCTTTGACCTGGATATTCTAATTTTCAATTTCGAACCGATTCGAGTATAATCAACTTTGCACGTTCCTGCAGCATATGATGAACGCGTCAAGTGGGTGATGATTTGCTGCACAGGTAACCGAGGGTTGCATTAGTATCGTCATAAATTTGTAGGGGAAATTTGCATAAACGTTCCCGGGCGCATTGGGTTCAAAATATGAATACTTAGCATACAGGTAAACTTTATCGGGAGCCGTCCAAAAACGCCGTACATTCTTGGGACGAGAAAGAAATCTGACCGAACCCTAGCTATCGAGACAAATTTTCTAATTATCTAGGCAAAAGTCCATAGCCCCATGCACTATCAGTAGGTCAGCTCCAGAGAGGCACGTTCTCCTCCATTTGGGAAATTCGTGCCACTATATTTTGAAATGAGCACCGTTCCTTATAAGAGTGTTTCCATGTAACAACATTGATCTCTACACATAAAAATAAGTTTGAAGTCCCTTTGAGACAATAAAACTCGAACGGATGAACTTTGCGCGGTTCGATTTCGTATTCATTGTGGTTGTGTTTATAAGAAGAAAAAGTAAGAAAAATCTACTAAAATAGTAAGAAAATTGATAAAGTAGGTAGGGTCTGGGACCATTTGGGCAAGGGGACCTATTTTGGCACTTGGTACTATAACTCAGTCGATTTTGAACTGATTATTTAGGAGCTGGGTAGAAAATCAACACGAACACGATGACCTCAACAGTTGTCAAACCACCACATCTTAGCAAGATAATGTTTGCCGGTATAGCCAGTCTCTATACAATAAAATTGTGTTTAAATTCCCTTTAAGGCAATAAAACTCACGAATAAATGAATCGATTCACGTTATTTTTTTTTTCACAATTTAATTTGTCTTCATGATAGCTGTGTTTATATGTATAAACAAAAGGAAAAATCAACTGACAGCATCCAGTGAATCAATCGAAGTATAAAATTTCTTTTTCTTTATGTCTGGGAGCTATTTCAAGATGCATGTGGATTTTCTTTTCTTTCAGGGCGACCTATTTTTTTAACGATTGAACTCAAAAGTAACAATTCAAAACCATTATTAGGCATGCCAGAACATTTAATCGTTCTACAAAAGCGTCAACAGTTGAACAAGGATTTCATTTTTAAATTCCGTTACGTTCCGTCTGGATCGTATCAGAAATTTCACATATCGTTTCGTTTCGTATCGCCTTGAAAAAAATCCCATACCGCATATCCTTACCAAATATATCGCCATTTTGAATTTCTTTTCAAAAAAACGACACGGGTTTTCTTAAAACGACATGACAAAAAGCACATTACATGTAGGTCCTTTTGTAGGAAAACGCACCATCCCTTTACGCACTACTTTCCTAGCTTTAACTATGGACTTACAAACGGAACAAAGAACATTTTAAACTATAGAAATATCAATCCGTTTACAATTCTCGATTTCTTCAACGAACGAACCACGACACTTCTACACGAATCTGCGGATCGAACGAAAGTACGTGAAACCGTGATCCTCAAATTAGGGAAGGTGCCATCGATCGAACTCAACAGGATCTCGACATTTCCCACGAACTTCTTCGAAATAGTTCGGTAGTGTAACGTGCCTATGTTGAAGGCTCGCTCACTTTTGGGTTCGGTCGCGACTCTTTCTTCCCGATTTTCTCTGGAAATTTCAAAATGATAACTTCCCACGACGGAAGATGATCTGGGATAGCACTTTGTAGGCGGCATTCAAAATGGTGATCGCTCGAAAGTTCTCACACATTAACTTGTCGCCTTTCTTGTGGATGTTCGGTTTCCCAGATCTTGACTACTAACAGGTGCAGACAGGTTGCCAACTTTTCCGGGCCCATCTTGATGAGTTCTGCTGCGATACCGTCCTTACCAGCCGCTTTGTTGTTTTGAGCTGGTGGATAGCATCCTTAACTTCCCTCAGCGTGGGAGTTGGTTCGTTCCCGTCCTCTGCTGCACCAACATAGTCATTTCCTTCGCTGCCTTGGTCCTCCGTGCCTGCATTCTCTTCGCCATTCAGGTGCTCGTCGAAGTGCTGCTTCCACCTTTCGATCACCTCACGTTTGTCCATCAGGAGGCTCCCGTCCTCATCCCTGCAAATTTCGGCTTGCGGGACGTAGCAGTTGCGGGATGCGTTGAGCTTCTGGTAGAACTTACGTGCTTCCTGTGAACGGCACAGCAGTTCCATTTCCTCGCACTTCGCGTCTTCCAGGCGGCGCCTTTTCTCCCGGAAGAGATCGGTCTGCTGCTTCCGCTTGTGTCTGTATCGCTCCACATTCTGCTGCGCATTACCGCCCGCGCTGCATCCTTCTCCTCCAGAACCGCTCTACACTCCTCGTCGAACCAATCGTTTCGTCGAATCCATTCTACGTACCCGATAGTGCTCTCGGCTGCGTTGTTGATGGCTGTTTTGACTGTACTCCAGCAGTCCTCTAGAGGGGCCACATCGAGCACACCCTCGTCCGGCAACGTTGCCTCGAGATTCTGCGCGTATGCGGTGGCGACATCCGGTTGCTTCAGTCGCTCTAGATCATGGTTTCCCAAACTGTGGGTCGCGACCCCCCAGGGGGGTCGCCGACCTTCATCCAGGGGGTCGCGAAGGACAGTCGAATATTTTACTGTAACATACAACAAATGAAGGAACTTCTATGGTGGGTCGCGAGAAGTACGTCTGCAGGCAAAAGAGGGTCGCGGGTCCTGAAAGTTTGGGAACCTATGCTCTAGATCGTACCGGGGCGGCCGCCGGTATTGTACACTGTTAATAACGGAGAGTTTTGGGCGCAGTTTAACCATCACCAGGTAAATAGTGATCAGAGTCGATATTAGCGCCACAATAGATCCTGACGTCAATAATGTCGGAGAAGTGCCGTCCATCAATCAGAACGTGGTCGATTTGCGATTCCGTTTGTTGTGGTGATCTCCAGGTGTAACGATACGGGAGGCTGTGCTGGAAGGTGTCACGAATGGCCATGTTCTTGGAGGCGGCGAAATCGATGAAACGTAGGCCATTTTCGGTCGTCAGCTGGTAGGCGCTGAACTTTCCAATCGTCGGTCTGAATTCCTCCTCCTGGCCTACCTGAGCGTTTAGATCCCCTATGATGATCTTGACGTCGTGGTTTGGGCAGCGGTCGTACTCGCGTTCGAGCTGCGCGTAAAATGCGTCTTTGTCATCATCAGTGCTTCCGGAGTGAGGGCTATGCCCGTTTATTATGCTGGTGTTGAAAAATCGGCCCTTGATCCTCAACCTGCACATTCTTTCGTCGATCGGCCACCAACCGATCACGCTCCTCTGCAGTCGCCTATCACTATAAAAGCTGTTCCCAGCTAACGTGTGTTGTTGCAACTCTGGTAGATGGTATGATTACCTCTAAACGTTCGCACCATAGATCCTGTCCAACACACCTCCTGCAGCGCTACGATTCCGAACCCGCGGTCCTTCAGTATATCGGCGAGTATGCGGGTGCACCCGATGAAGTTGAGAGGTCTGCAGTTCCACGTACCGAGCTTCCAATCGCAAGTCCCATTTCGTCGCTGTGGTCGTCGCCATTGGTATCGGTTCGTATTCTTCTCTTGTTGATTTTCCGGTGCTAGTCTTTTTTACGGCTGGCTCGCAGGGCCTGACACCCACCCACTAGCCCAGGGAGCTGGGCTTACCTTCCCGGAAGCTACGGGTTCTACATTGGCATTTCCTCCTACTACAGTGCTAAATAGCTAGGCTCAAGCGCCAGTCTTCGCCGGGGGTGGTGTTTTTAATGGGCGCCCAGGAGATAATATTTTACCTGAGCTTCCACCCCCTTGATTCAGTTATATATTTGTCCATTTCCACCTGTGCCGGTACGGAGTACTAAAATAGCCATAACTCCGGAACGCATTGACCAATCCGAACCATTTTCAATAGCAAACAATGCGATTAAATTCAGGTTCGATTCATGCTAAAATCGTTAAAATCGGTCAATTGGCCAAGTGCCTAAAAACTGAGTGTTCTTTTTTGTACACATCCATACATACACATACAGACATCACCGTTTTGGTTTCGATCCGATTGCTTTGTTATCGCCAGATGATCTTCACTTCGTACGTACAAATTTGGCTTCGACCATTCACTATTATTATGTGGGTTTATTGGCAATTATCGGTGACAAATAACGAAGACAGCTTATTTCACGTGACGCGTTTCAAGCTACTATTCTTCGGTCATCTTCAGACGCCTAAAACATTATACATTTATTCATTACATTCCACGCAGCCTCAGCAGTAATCTAACAAATCCTCAAAAATATAATCATCACTATTGCTATAAGCCAATATATGCACAAAAGGATCACTCACGTCGATCGAGTAACATAAACATTTGATCGTGGGTCATTGGACCGATCACATATTATGGAGACACAGGCTCTTTGCCGTGTCGAAATATTTCACAAAATAGAATTGATCAACCAAGAAACACAAATTTGGAACAAAGAAACGCTTACTTTACAGACAATAAATCCTGGTCACAGCACCATTTGCTCGAACCGTTCAATCAAAATCGCTCTAGACGACAAAATTGTATTGACATCAACAGAACTCCTATTGATTTGATACGTAAAATTGGAGTGGAATGATTTATGACTAAGTTACGTTTTGCTATACATTTCTATTTTTTCTCGCATAGGAGAGATGAGATATCGGAGAATTTGGAAGATTATGTTATGGTAAAGGTGTTCAAACTAAAACTAAAAAAGTGGATACTGTTGTATCCAAAATCAATAAAAGAATCTCAGAAGAAATCTCTGCAAGAATTTTGGAGGAATTCCTGAAGGAATCATTGAAGCAATTTCTGGAAGAATCCCAAAAGGAATTAATGTAGAAGTCTCGCGAGTAATCTCTGAAAACGAGTATTGTTTCGTTCTTTGCTGTGTATGCATCGCTCCTGTAAGGGGTGAGTATGGTAGCATAATCGATCGCGTTCGCTATTGTCTCGCGTGAAAATTAAAACAATAGAAGCGCGGGTGTTTAGTATTCAGTATTGTTTTGTTCTTTGCTGTGTATGCATCGCTCCTGTAAGGGGTGAGTGTGATAGCATAATCGATCGCGTTTGCCATTGTCTCGTGTGAAAATTAAAACAATAGATGCGCGGGTGTTTAGTGTTCAGTATTGTTTCGTTCTTTGCTGTGTATGCATCGCTCCTGTGAGGGGTGAGTATGGTAGCATAATCGATCGCGTTCGCTATTGTCTCGCGTGAAAATTAAAACAATAGATGCGCGGGTGTTTAGTGTTCAGTATTGTTTCGTTCTTTGCTGTGTATGCATCGCTCCTGTAAGGGGTGAGTATGGTAGCATAATCGATCGCGTTTGCCATTGTCTCGTGTGAAAATTAAAACAATAGATGCGCGGGTGTTTAGTGTTCAGTATTGTGTTGTTCTTTGCTGTGCATGCATCGCTCCTGTGAGGGATTTGTATGGCAGCATAATCGATCGCGTTCGCTATTGTCTCGCGTGAAAATTAAAACAATAGATGCGCGGGTGTTTAGTGTTCAGTATTGTTTCGTTCTTTGCTGTGTATGCATCGCTCCTGTAAGGGGTGAGTATGGTAGCATTATCGATCGCGTTTGCTATTGTCTCGCGTGAAAATTAAAACAATAGATGCGCGGGTGTTTAGTGTTCAGTATTGTTTCGTTCTTTGCTGTGCATGCATCGCTCCTGTGAGGGATGTGTATGGCAGCATATTCGATCGCGTTCGCTATTGTCTCGAGTGGAAATCAGAACAATAGATGCGTGGGTGTTCAGTGTTCAGTATTGTGTTGTTCTTAGCTGAGTATTGTGTTGTTCTTTGCAGAGAAGAACATTAATCAAGACAAATAAATGATCGGCATTGAACCACAAAAACCACACAACAATTAGTGAGATCTTTCCAATATTTTTTTATTTATAAATAATTCTACTTCAGTATATATTTGCTATATAACTGCATATAAGTTGAAAATTCGCTATTTTCAACATCCTTTCATCTATTGGAAGCTGCTTCAGATCTGGGCTCTTTCTAAGTTGATGAAGGGATTTATAAATGCTTGCAAGGACTTGGCCAGGTGTGTGGAGCTGAGTGAATCTATGACATTGTAGATAGTAGCGACATCAGCAATGTCAATGGATATATTCAACCTTGCAACTCCATCCAAGATTTGTGCAAGTATTCATGCTATGCTATGCTATGCTATGCTAAGTCTCGCGAGTAATCTCTGAAAACGAATTTAGAAAAAAAAACCCCAAAGTTTCGCGGGAAGAATCCCAGAGAGAACCCCGGCAGGATTCCCAGAATGGATCGCAGAAATAGTGCCGTCAGAAATCCTGAACAAGAGACACCATTAGAGAATTCTCTGGAAGAAAATCAAAAGTCATTCCAGAAGAAAGCTCTGAAGGAATCCTTATAGGAGTCTGAAGAAATCGCAAGAGAAATCTCTAAAGGAATACTGAAACAAATTTCCAAAACAAACCCCGGAAGGATCACTGAAGGTAGGTATTACGGGAGAAATTTCTGAAGAAATCCAATAGGAATCCCAAAACAAAATCCTGAATCTTGGGAGAAATACCTGAAAAAATTCTGGAAATCAGTGAAAGAATCTTAGACGGAATCACAGGGAAAATCCCTGAAAAAATCTCATGAAATCTAGAAAGAATCTTTGAATGAATCTCTGGAGGAACCTCTAAAGAAAAACTGGAACGCTGAAAGGAATTCCGAGGGAATCGCTAGAGGAATGGTACTGTGGTAAAAAAATCCACAAAAGTCATCTCTAGAGAAACAAATGAAAAAAAAAACTCGGAGGAATCTCTGTAGAAACCCTAAAGGAATCTCTAGAAGAATTCTTGACGGAAATCGAGGAAAATTTTTAAAAGAAGTCCCACAGGAACTCCAAGATGGAACAATGAGGGAATTTCTAATGAAATTCCAGAAAAAAAATGCTATAGAGGTTCCTAACAGAATCCTGGAGGAGCATCTGAAAGAATTCCAGAAGAAAATCCTAAAGTATACCCGGGGAAGATCAATAAAGGAATTCCGAGAACAGTCACGATGAAATTACTGCGGAAATCCTAAGAAAAAATCCGTCACAGAATCTCTAAAGAAATCGGTCAACGAATCTCTCGAGGAAGCCGAGGAGGAATCCCTGCAGAAGTCTTGATCGAAATCCAGGAGAAATATCTAAAGAAATCTCAGGAGAAATCTCAAAAGGAATCCGATGAGAAGTCAATTAACGAGTCCCGAAAGAAATCTCAGAAGGAAGCGTTGGATCCGGGAGAAGAACCCCTAAATAAATTTTGGAAGAAACAATTGCAAGCATAACAGAAGGGAATTTCTAAAGTAATCCCGTGAAAAATCTTTGAAGGAGTTCCGGAATGAATCTTTGAAGGAATCCTTGAAGGAAACCATCGAAAAACAATGAAGATATTGATGATGACGAACCTGGACTTGGTAGTGGAATACCTATAAGTAAAATGAAAATCGGGTTAAGTACTGTTCCTTTTAATTCCACTAAGAATTCCTGACGGGATCCCTAATCGAAGCCCGGAAGAAATCCGGAAATGATTTTCTGCTCTGTGTAATTTCGGAATTATGTTTTTGTTTTTGTATGCTAGTAAATTCAATGGAAATGTAAAAAAATGTTATAAAGAAAGTAATTTGTTACAAATTCGAACAATATTGGGTAGACATCTTGAAATTATTATAAATCAAATGTATTATTTATTGATCTATTTTGATTTGACCACTTTCTATGTGAACCGCTAAACGCACCGCAATCATAAACACAGAGTCAAAGATGGAGAGCAACAGTAAGCCGCGTAGGGTTGCCAACAATGCACTGGCCCATCTTATATTATCAGTTATCACACAATCACTGAGATTGCAATGCAATCACACTTTGTTTGCAATAACTATCTTTTTACAATTCAGTATCATAATTTGTATTTTATTTAACTCATTTCAGTATCGGGGATGAACCAGCCTCGGGCTGAAAATCCCCATAATAAAGAGCCAATAATAATAATAATCATTTCAGTATCATAATGGCCAATTTTTGCGTACTGATTCATTATGCAACTGAAATTACTTGCATTTTGAAAACGAGTTGTATAATGTTCATTATACAACTCATTTGGATTGCATGATGAACATTATGCAACTCAAATGAGCTGTATAAGGAAAATTTAATTGCATTAAATTTTGTATGTACCTCGGCAAAACTCGTACTTTTCAGCACTAGTGCAGAAAAAATAATCTTTTTGCAACTCGTTGCATAAATAACAATTATACATTACATCTACATGAACTTGCAATGAGCATAGTAAACAGTAAGTTTAGAATGTAACAACAGTTCAAATTGTTGCGAATGTAACCAATCGCCAGCATGATCATTTCTGATAACCCTGAAGCCTGCCGCGATTCGCTGTGCTCATACCACCCACCAGAATCAGAGAAAATAAGAGAATGTTTTTTTCTCAATATGGAGTAAATCTGAGCGATGTTATCATATCATTGTTGACTAGAAAAGCACGGTTTACGAAATTTTATGCTGTAAAGTATACTTTTTTTTAGGTCTACATGATCCTTGAACTTGTAATAATATTCGCACATGGCGGTTTGAGAATATATGACCACTATATTTGAAAATTATACAAGAGAAATGTCTGAACACACATTTTCTGTAAGTAACTTTGTTCGCTCTTGACCACGGTTTTCAAATTTGGAAAATCCTTCAATCATGAAATTTTCACAGCACATTCTAGGATACCTGTAGAATATTCGCACATGAAGAAATCACGATATTCGGTCTCATATTCGAGAAATTATGTAAATTACGCCAAAAATTATAAAATCCTCTCTCCCGTGAGAAGCGTGACCTCAGACCTTAAGGAATCGTGTGGGAACTCATTAAAAGAATTCCAGGAAGGGTCGATGGAGGAATTTCGGAAAGAATACTGAAAGGGGGATATCCCTGAAAGAATCTCGGGAAAAATTTTGGAATAAATCTCTAGAAGAACCCCGGGAAGTAATCACGTGAGGGATCCCTGATGAAAAGTGATAGAGTTCTCCGGGAATCATTGACGGAAACTCAGAAGACATTTTTGAATAAATGCCGGGAGAAATACCTAAGCAATCCCGGGAGAAACCAATAAAGGAATTCCAGGTTGTTCCTTGGAAAACATAGGGGAATCCCTGAAATCCCCTTTACAAAGAGAAACCTCTGAAAAAATCCCAGATAGAATTCCTAGAGAAATCCCTAAATGAATACCGCGAACGCACCATACTACTTTGCGCACCTAGGGCCGAACTTTGCGCACTTTTCGAGGATATGTAAAACAATATTGCATAATGCATTAATGCAAATTTAGCTCCACGGAATACTAGCTAGTGATTGTGAGTATGAGGGAAAAATTGTACTTGTACTTGAAGGAATCCCAGAAAGCATCCTGAAGGGAATACCGGGAGAAACTCCAAATAAAATCCTGGAATGAATCCCTACCGGATCCTCTATTGAAATTACAACAAGTAACCTAAGTCCATGGCGAATTATTTTATTTAATTATTCGCCTTCGACTAACTTGTCGCACAGACTACTTTCTTACAGACTATTCAGTATCACTATACAAATACATTCAGAAAATGATCATCATTTGCTTTACAATACAAACAGACAATTGATGTCTTTCAATTCACAAACATTACTGAAACAAACACTGGCATTTTAGAACAAAACAATAGCAACTAATCATTGGACTGTTTGGATTGCAGATCGGTTTGAAGGCCTCCAAGTTGTTTTAGAAGTATTTCTAAACTCGCGACATCGTATTCCATCTGGCCAGGTTGAACTCCTCAAAGCACAACTTCGGAATTTCGCCCCAACGGTAATTTTGTACGACACGTAGTCCAGCGTTGAAATAATCGTACCAGATCCAACTAAACATTTTATCCCGAACACCTCCTTCGTTCCAAGTGATTCACACACCATTTGTACGACTTCGTTTTCGGACACATCCGTTGCAATATTTGAAACGTACAGTTCCAAATGCGTGTCGTTAGAAGCTCGAGACATTTGATCGGTAGCAGGAAACATCGTTGACGACAATGGAGATTCTTCAAAGCCAGATTGCCGACGCATCGAGATTTCTTCGGTTTTCGTGGATATCGATGACATTTCAGATACAATCTGACTGATTCGTTCCACTTCTACTTTTAAAGCATTCACTTCCGTTTTCGTTGCGAAATCGCTAGATTTTTTGGTATTTGTCGTTTCACGCAAACGACCGTTTTCAACACGAACTCTGCAAGCATCGCACATCCAAAATATATTTTCGTGCAGACATGCACATCCTTCATCGTAGGATAATCCAACACATTTTGCGTGGAATTGAGGCAAATTCTCACAAAACACCTCGCAGCATACTACAATATCTTCGACACGGAATTCTACCTTACAAGCGGTACAACAATTTGCCATTCTGCGGTTTAGTGAACCCTATGTCCTCAGCAATGCTTTTTAGTTTCGACGTACAGATGGCACCACCGGCGCACAGTTGTGTTTGATGATATTTCGTTGTGGACGTATTTGGCAGGCGGCAGCAAAGGAGGCGTTCGTGTTTATAACTCGAATTATATCAGGTGAGAATGTCGTTCGGTGGAAAACAAAACCGGATAATACCCACACGTTCGTTGAGATCACAACTGATTTTCAGTTCTGTTGAATGTGCATCACAAAGCGGAATACAATTCTTCATAAAGCAGCTCCGAAGCGGTACAAAAACTCACAAAATCGTCGATGCAAACGGGCAGCAATTCAGACAATACCAACACGACACGACTACTCAATTCAATTTTTTATCCGGAGTAATTGCTGAATCTTTTCATAGATGATAGTTGCTGATATCAATATCGTGCTTCGAAAAAAATAAAATATGTAGAACGATTTGTGAGTTTTTCCTGAATATCGAGCTCTACAGTTTTTATTTAAAAATATGGAATTTACTAAAATATAAATGACTTTCGATGCGATCCGCCGATTTTCAGTCTTTTTGCCTAAACAGAAAGCTGAATGATAATTTGAACATATTGTTGCATCGAATTAGTGAGATTCGAGATATTGGTTATTATACAGGGTGTTAGGTTCATGAGTGCAAACTTTTCAAAGGGTGATAGAGGACCATAAATGCTGCAAAAAATTGTTTTACGCATATGGTAAAATCTCAACCGTTACGTAGTTATTGAACTTTCCATGTTTTTGATTATTATTGCCTTATCTGGCTATAACTTTAAAATGGTCAAACTTATCGCAGTTTTTTTATCCTTCTTCGAAAGATTATTGAATTTTCTATCAAATGGCAATCGATTTCAATCGATTGGTTTAGTTAAATAACTAAGTTTTCTAGAGCAAAATAGCTAAAAATAGTGTATTTTAATTTGATTATGTCAATTATCTTTGAAACGTGCCTAATAAATCAAAAAATTTTTTTTGGCAAAGTTGTGGTCCCTGATCCACTCTACAATTCGTTGTTTGACGCCAAACTTCTAGCTCTTATCGTTTTCTTGCAATTTTGATTTAAATGTGCGGCACAGTGAGCAAAAAAGTGCTTACCATGACAGTTGCAAATTTATGATCTGAAATGCGATGTTTAAATCAGAATTGCAAGAAAACGATAAGAGATAGAAGTTTGGTGTCAAAGAACGAATTGTAGAGTAAAATAGGGGCCACAACTTTGCCAAAGAAAGAATTTTAAATTATTAAGCATTTTTCAAAGATAATTGGCAAAAACGAATGAAAACACACTACTTTTGTGCTATTTGCTCTAGAAAACTTAGTTATTTAACTAAACCAATCAATTCAAAGATGCCATTTGATTGAAAATTCAAAAACCTTTCGAATAAGGGCCAGAAAACTGCGATAAGTTTGACCATTTTCAACTTATAGCCAGTTAAGGCAATAAGACTCAAAAACATGCGAAGTTCAATAACTACGTAACGGTTGAGATTTGTCCATATGCGTAGAACAATTTTTTCACCATTTATGGTCCTCTATCACCCTTTAAAAAGTTTGCACTCAGGAACCTAACACCCTGTATTGGTCAATCTCCTTAAATTTAAGCAGTTTCCAAAATATAATAAAGAATTGTATTTTTCTTTCAGTAAGAAAAAATCTATTAAAAAATTCTTTCTCAATGTACATTTGAAATGTTAGATGTAGTTCAACCCGAGCATTGGTTACGCAAAAAGAGATGGATGAAGGGAACAAAAATAGATTGAATTGACAGAGTTCAGAAATGCTGTAACTAGTGCCTAACTTTACCAAAAACCGTATCTAACAAAATTCACGAACGGATAAAATCGAAGGGGAAGTTCGCTGTTCCCATGGAAACTCATACATTGAGCATTCCAGAAACGTGAAAAATCCGGGTATTTTTTCACAAATCATCCCCAAAGGTGAGTGATACAAGTAACCCCTAACGAAATTCAGCGCCTCATGTGGAAATCTCTTTTTGTTTACAAATGTTACATACGGTGTTTGGTAAAGTTAGGCGTGTAATGTGATGTTATTTCGTGTGATTTAGCGAGGCTAGCGGATCTTGGATCTTAGCCTATTATTTTGCAAAATAACATAATCAGGAAAATGGATCCCGGTAATGTAAAAGAATCAAAATAATGATCATTAAAAGCACAAGTACATTTTGAGTTGTTTATTGTTCACTGCATTCCACCACTTTTCAAGCGACAACCACTTTCTTTCCAGCATATGAGATTGACGGTGTGACATAAACCGACCCAGCACCGGTAGCAAGCTGTTTCGTTACTGGAACCGATTGGAACTGGTGATCCCATCCATACACTCCAGCGCTGCCATAGGTTCCCCATGGTAGTCCCCATGGATACGCCGACTTGGCTACATTTGTTTGAACAACGGTCTTGTGTCCATAGATGCCATTATTGTATCCGTACGGAGACCAAGCAGCAGGAGACCACGAGTTGATGCTGGGGTAGGTGTTCCAGTTGCCACCGTCAACGTATGCCCAGCCGTTGTTGAATCCTTTTCCGTAGAGACCGTTTGGTGGCCATACCGAGCTGCTAGTCGGCCAGGTTGAGTAGGAAGCTGCCTCCGGAATGTACGATGCTTGGGAAGCCACTGCAAGTGTCAGGGCGATGATGGCGATGAAAACCTGTTGGACGAGTTGATGTTAGGGTTGAAATAATTCAGTAGGAATCTGACAATGCTATTGAAACAATATAAGTTACCTTCATTTTGATAGAATTTATATTGTATGTATTTGCTGAAATGGAAAACTGTTGACTGATGTTGAGAGAGTGTTTGGTGATCGTATTTATACTTTGTTTCTTTCAGTCTCACTATGCAGACTACAAAACGAAGTAGATTGAAAAATAGAAAAAATCGTCCTATATTTTATATCACATCAAACAATACATGTGACGCCTTCGATATAAATATCGTTTCTGCTAGCGTACATATAGTTTGAACATCCTGTTATAATTACACAACACAATCTCCTTGCTTTCAGATCGCTGTTGGATCCACTCAACCGTAAAATTTGCACTCTAGTAGCTTGTGGTTCGAAGAGAACGAGCAACTGATTGAGTTCAAGCATCACTTCCCAATCAATCATTCGTTAGCTATCTCAACCTACCTCACTATCAGATTCATCATGAAGGTAGTTTGTTTGGCAATTAGCTTACCTTCAAACAATCAGCCCTTCTCTTCTGCATTAGGTTTTCATCACCATCATAGCCCTAACCCTCGCGGTTGCATCTCAAGCTTCTTACATCTCGGAGGCGCCGTATCCGTCCTGGTCAGTAAGTACCTCCGTGTGGCCTTCATACGGAGTTTACGGTAAAGGCCTGTATAACAACGCTTGGCCACACGCCAAATCTGACGCCTGGAATACTCACTCCTACACCAACTCCTGGTCACCAGCATGGTCCCAGCAATATAGTTACGATAACGGTTTCTACGGACACAATGCCAACGTGTTGAAGTCTTCATACCCATGGGGACAACCTTGGGGAACGTACGGAAATGCCGAAGCCTATGGATGGGGACAGCATGGAAGCTACCTGTCAACGGTTCCAGTGTCGAAGCAGATTGCTGCTACCCCAGGTTCGGTACATGTTGCCCCAGTTCCAGTTAGTGGTGAGAAACTGATTGTGGCTTAAAATCTTGACAGAAATTTAATAAATTGTATAAATGTAAAATGTTGTTTGAATGGTACATTACCACATGTCAAAAAGTTCGATGGGCCCCCTTTTTATTTCGTTCTATGAGACACCACGATGCTCTGGTCAAATTTTCAGCTCAATCCGTTAACATTTGAGCGGTGCTAAACTCATTCAAAGTTTATATGAAGGTTTATATGGGAAAACATCGTTTTTGCATTTTTCTCGCAAGGGCCACAATTGTTTCTTAAATCACATAATCGTTTATATAGAACTATAGCCTTACATGTGCTGAAAAACTTGGCCGAAGACCGCAAAGTCATCCAAAGCTTCTGAGAAAAGATATTACCTGTAGACCATGTGGTGCTGCTTAACATTTAACACGTAAAGGAATAACAATACCAATAAAATCCCATTGAATGGGCAGGTATTGTCAAGGCTATAGCTTTTTGAACAAGTGTCTGATCACGTTGCGGTCTTCGACAAAGTTTTTCGGTGTATCGTATGCTATATTTCTATAGAATCGATTACGTGGTTTAAGTAAACATAGGGCCCCTCTTGAAAAAAATGCAAAAAAACGATGTTTTGCTGGGTATGGGATATCAGATGTAATAATAAGAAGGGGCACAACACACCAACCGACCGAATTGACGGTGCTGAATATTCGCAATGTTTCTGAATCTTTCATCTTAAACAATATCGATGGAATAATAACACCAAATTAAGAGATGCAAATTTTTATTATAAATCTATCATACGAATAAATAAGATAATGTCTTCAAACTAATAAAATAGCGACTAACAACCAAAATTATTGATGATCTCTACAATATCAACATTATCCAACATTGATACGTGGTTTCCTTCAACCATACGAAGGGTGATATCACCCGTCGTATAACTGGCCAATCCATAATCATCCTCAATATCTGTGAATGCAGCATCAGTTGGCCGCACTAAAGTAATCGGAAGATCCAACGGTTGATCTTCATCCAGGTTCAACAATGCTGCCATTTTTATTCTCTTGCACAGCGCTTTCGTCATCTTCCTCGTATATTCCGGTGAATATTCGCTCTGTTCCATTCCAACCTCGATAACTTTTTCGATTTGGTCGTCGAAAGAAGTGATATCTAAGATACTCATCACCTTTTCAGGGGGCTGATCCGGAAATACTAGGGCAATCAAAACAAGAAGAATGAGCTTCTCAACTTCACCATCCGAAGGGTTATTGTTAAGCTGTTTCAGGGACCAACGTTTCAAGTACTTTGGTGCACCATCCAGCAACAAAAGCTGCCCGCGAATTCCTTTGCTCTGTAAACATCTGGCAATTTCGATTGCTATCAGTGATCCAAACGAATATGCCACTATTGTAAAATCATTGGAACATTTTACCATTGTTTCACTAATTTCATCAATGAGACGCTCTACAATAGCTGGAACACTTTCGCAATCCAAGGATTTTGTTAACTGAAGCATGTATACTGGAGCCTTTACGTTTTCAGCAATCGCTTTCCAAACATTGCCTGCAACACCTTCAACACCAGGAATAAACAATAGTGGACGACCTTCATTACCAGCAGATGGTAACCTCAGCAGTGTCGATTCACTAGTCTCCTCGTTGCCAAGATTTCTCAACAACATTTGCATTCCGATTATCATTCCTTCACTTTGCTGCAATTCCTTATCCTTTGCTGCTTGTTTCTTCTCCTCGTCCATTTTCAGCAATTTGGCAAACGAAAGTGTTCTCAAGTCTTGTGGGGACAACACCATATCGAAATCTCTTTCCAAGACCTGTTTAATTTCCACTGCCATTAATGAGTCCATCCCAATATCTGCCAAAGTACTTTCCATTGATATTGATTTCAGATCTCGGATATTCATTATGTTCATAACAGCTTCAATCACGTTCTTTGATGCAGTTCCTGTTCGTTTTTCCGCAACCACCATGCTGGCCACAAGAGGGGCTTCACATGTCAGCAAGTAATCCATCTCCTGAAGACACGATGAAATGCGCTGCTGTAGTGTTCCTCCGATTTCCAAGTCGATCTTGTCTTCCGCCATGTCAGCAACCAGCCCAACCTCACCAATTGCTCCCCATTGAATGGCTTTACCAGGAAGACCATCTGCGTGCCTCCGTTCAATAATCCTTTCCATCACAGAGTTCGCCATACCGTAGTTGCTCTGACCTGCATTTCCCCGTCCACAAGAAACGCTGGAGAACACAATGAAGTGCTTCAAATCCGGGCACATCTCACGGCTGACCTTGTCTAGGTATTTAGTTGCCTTCGCTTTGGGCGCCATACATTCCACGAACTTTTCAACAGATTGGTTCTCCAGAATAGCATCTCGAAGCTGTACAGCTAAGTTGTAGATCGCCGATACGGAACCGAATCGAGATGCTTCTTTCAGAAGGACACGGCAACCGTCCATTGTCGTAACATCTGCTGTGCATACGTGAGTGTGTACACCGTAATTGTGCCAGGTTCTAGGAGAAGTATTCAGTTTGAATTAAAAAAACTAAAAGACAATGAAAAAACTTACTTGATCCTGAATTCCTGATATGGCTTAGTGATGCCTCGACTAGAGCTGAACACCAGCTTTCTACATCCACGCAGTACAAGCCAATCCGCCAGTTCCAAACCAAACCCTCCCAAACCGCCAACAATGACGTACACCTGATCCGGATTGCAGAAAACATGCGGGAAATATGTGATTGGCAGCGTTTCGGCGTCATTCTCGTTTTCACGTACTTTGATCACAATTTTGCCCATATGCTTTCCACTGGCCAGGAATCTCATTGCTTTCTCCAGATCAGCAGCATCGAACACATTTGTCTTCAATGGCTTCACAATACCAGCCTGAATTGCATCATTTAGTAGTTTATGCAAGTTCTGGAAAATAGCATAAAACACATAGTAAACGAGGACTGAAACCAATGAAGTTAATTTTGCTTACCATCTTGAATTTATGACGATCCCTAATTGCTGCATCTAACATCACACTGGTAAATGTTATTCCTTTCTTAAATAACTCCAAAGAAAGTTGAGAATCTCTAGCCATGTCGTACTTTCCAATTTCTAGAAAATGACCACCCTTTGCCAGACATCTCACAGATGCTAGTAATTTCTCTTCAGCTAATGAATTCAATACGTAGTCCACTCCTCTTCCATTGGTTCTCAGCTTGATCATCTGTTCGAATGACAAATCTCTGGAATTTCCGATGTTTTCTCGTTTCAAAGCAGAAAACTCGTTCAAGAGATAGTTGGCCTTTTCGTCGGTTCCAACAGTAGTAAACACCTCCATTCCATACGCTAGTGCAACATTAATAGCCGCCAATCCGACGCCTCCACTACCTGCATGGATTAACACCGATTGACCTTTCTTTACATTGGCACTCACTTTAAATGCTGTTAGAACCGTATTGTAAACAATGGGTACCGTGCAAGCTTCCTGCAAGCTCCAACTATCCGGAATGGTCCAAACGAGTAGTGGATCGGCATCAACTACGGTAGATAGTGCTCCTGATGGCAGAACTCCTGTCACCCGTCTACCATCTTCCGTTACTCCAGCATATTCATAGCCCAGTTCACATTCTTCTTCTAAACGATTGAACGAGCTTACGTCTGAAGACAATCGACCTGTGGCAACCATCACATCGCGGAAATTCAGTGTGCTATACGATACCTTAACCTTGTTGGGCACAACATCCCACTCGTTGTAGGCTCCGGTGAACCACATCATCGACGATAGGTCGCCCTTTGTAAGGGTATTTGCGTAGCAATGCTTGGTTACGGGCTCTGTCTTAGGTTTCTTAGAAATCAATGCATGACGATAACTGCCCCAAACACCATTCCGGAGAATGTTGATAGCCAGTCCTAATTCCAACTGGTTTTTGTATAATGGGTCATTCAAAGAAAATTCCGGAGCTTTTGCATCATCGATCAGTACGCAGCGGACAATTTGCATTTTAGGTTCTTTGCGAATGCAGTTAACCAAGCCAACAACTCCGGAAACTGAGTCGTTCTGTGAGAACAGAATCACAGGTCGGAGTTTGACAGCCTGTTTCAATGGCGCCAACCAACTGAAATCAGTTGAATCAACTTGCAAAATTGCAGGAGTATCATTGAAACCCTTGATTTTACGCTGCAGACAGATATATGTTTCTTCTTGATCAACTCTAAATGACGCAATCATGTTGAGTTCGTCTGGAAGTTCTAGATCGTCTAGATTGAAGTTGATCTTCTCGCGAATGACGATGAATCCTCCGTCCACCAGCCGACCAACAGCACCCTTCAAGAAGTTTGGTTCGCTCCAGTTGCTGTCGGTTATCAAAAAGAGCTGGTTTGATTGATCAGATAACTTTTCCAGCTTAACAGTGACATTATCCAGCTCCATTTCTGCTTTAGCTAACACGGTTAGATTGGCTTTCACCAACGGAAGATCAGCAATGGCTTCTCCAAACAAATGTGCGATGATTGGAACTCGCTCGCTATGAATTTCTGTCACATTGATTGATAACGTTGGGACATTCTCCAGTGCCAGCTGAACACACATCCTAATCGCTTCCAGATCTGAGACCTGATCGTCAGCGTGATACGGCACGAATTGATATGTCTCCAATATTGGAATACCAGGAGGATTTCTGCGACCAACACTGCTGGCTCGAGGATTACAAACCATAATGCCACCGCAAACTGAAACATTGGTGTTCGGACAGGACTTCATCGTGAAGAACTCACAGTCTTCTCCTTCTCGTTCCATCATTGCCAAATGGGCCTTCGGGGCAATACAAAGCCGTTCAATAGCAGTTGGAACCATCAAGGATCTGGTGTCGATCGCAATTATGCCAGTTTGTAGTAGGCAATCCAGGAAAGCCATCCAGTTGCCCTTCCATTGGACCTTTGCCATTGTTGCGTCCGATTTTGCTTCCAGCACCGACTTGAACAGACCCGTGTAATAGTATCCACGTAAACGAAGCTCTTTGTAGAAATCTTTCGATTGTAATGTCACAGCTGGCGTTGACACTTCTTGAATTGTTGGATAGTCTACATTTTTCATCATTCTTGATATTCCCGTCACAACCACTGTACTTCCTTCGGAGATCTAAAAAAATAATAGGATAATACGACTCCATGACAAAATAATGATTAATCAAATACCTCGAAACGTCCTGACATCTCCTGAATCGTAATCAGCAACTCAACAGTTTGTCCTTTCGTCAAAGTGGTGGCTCTCAAATATCGGATGTCCTCGAATTCAACAGGGTAGTCAACAAGGTCTCTGTTGCCCAAGTAAGCCAAAAGCTCCCAAACCAGTTGCAAATATCCAGTAGCTGGGAACAGAATTCGTCCGTCAATGCAATGTCCAACGATATGTTTGTATTCTTGCGTGGACAGAGAGATTTTGAATCGTAACATGTTGGATTTTGTACTCTCTTCCCAAGTATATTTGACAACGAAGGCGTCTTCTCGGTGATCCCATCGAATCAGAGGTGCAATCATCGGTGTTCCTCGAGACACAGGAAATTGGACTGCTGGATACAGCTTTGGGACGTTCAAGTTCTGAGATGTTATGTACAGGCTGTAAGGGATTTGATAGAGATATGAATATCATTGAAAGCTATAAAATGTGAACTACTTACTGTCCCACTCTACATAGTAATTGACTGGTTGGGTCGGGAGATTGATAACCTGATGGAATGTAACACGAATTGTGGTTTAAGAGTCGAAGAACGTTCTCACAAGATAGCGAACTTCCGAACTCGACAACGTTTGAACGATGAGGCATCTTCTCGAACAAATTAACTATAGACGTCACATCATGTAGCTTCGGCGAGTGGAATATGGAAGACGTCTGTGGCATACCAGAAGTAATCCACTTTTCACTAGCTAGAACTGCTCTATTCAGTACGGTATTAACAGTTTGTCTCAGTTTGCTTGCAAGCGAGCCGATTTTTGTAGCATCCGTATGGATATTCAAGAACGACAGTTCTTCTGCAACAAAACCAGATGCTTTCAGTTGACGAATCTGTTCCAGCAATGCTTTCTCGGGTGCTGTCAATATACCGAAGCTAGTTGCAGTATCTTTGGTGAAGTTTTTCAGAGGCAGCTGGTTTAACTTTGAATTAATACGAACAAATGCTGAACGATCACAAACTGCATGGCAATCTGAATATACTAATCCATGCCAGAAGGCCAGTCGAAGGCATTGTTCTAGGTTCAAGTTGTGGTCTAGATATGCGCAAGTAAATTGTCCAATGGAATGTCCTCCATAGAAATCGAACTTAACTCCAATCGAACTCAGCAATTCAACGATAGACAACTGAAGAATAGTCGTACCGACCATGTTGTACAAAATGCTCTCTTTTCCCGAGGGTCTTTTATGTAGGTCGAACTTCAATGATCGCAAGATACCGCTACATTTAACATAGGTAGCTTCCACTACAGAAAACTGTCGTAGAGCATCAAGTTCTTGTCTCCAGTTGGTGTTTAATCCTCCAAAAATAGCGACCACTGGACGAGCCTCAAGCTTCACTCGATCTATGAACGATGTTTGTAGCACAGCTGGGCGTTCTCCATTCTTCTGATAAATTCCGAAACCTCGATAACGGTGGCCTGGAATAGCTTGTTGCTGAATGCTATACAACAAAGCAATAAACTCAACATCTAGCGGACGCTGACCTATATCCTGAAGCATGTATTCAATAGATTCCCGGGTTCTTCCTGACCACGTAACCAACCTAGGAAGATCATCATCCGGTAGTCCTCTGTTCACTTTCTCTTTCAAATTGCGACATAACAAGGCATGAGCGTTCGCACCTCCGAAGCCAAACGAATTGATGCCAACCAAAGGACCCGAAAGAGGAGTGGGATCAGCAACTACCTTCAGGCGACCTTCAACCAGAGATGGAATTGTCGGCCTGTATTCGGTATAATTTATGTTGGGAGGAATGAGGTCATTCTCCATAGCTATGATGCATTTTGTGATCGAGCAAACTCCTGCCGAGGCTTCCGTATGCCCAATGCTGGATTTAACAGAGCCCACTAGTAGGGGACCGGTTCTTCCAGTACAGTACACTTTATCTATCGCATCACATTCTTCTGGATCCCCCACAAACGTTCCAGTGCTATGCGCTTCAACGTAGTCAACCTCTGTTGGACTGATTCCAACCTCGTCGTAGAACTCGGTTAGCAACTGCTGTTGAACTGATCCCGAAGGATAAGTTATTCCTTCCGATTTGAAACCATCACAGTTTGTCTTGGAATGAATGATATGGCCATAAACTCGCTTTGCATCCTTCGCTTTCTGCAAATACACAGCACAGACCGCTTCTGAACGCGTATATCCGGTTGCATCCTTGTCGAAAGGTCGACAATATCCATCCTTCGCTAGAACTCCCAACATTGCAAACTGGTACGTAATGAAGGGATGCAATGTAAGGTTCGCTCCCGTAACAATAGCCGCATCACACTCGCCGTTCATTATGCTGCGGTACGCCACGTCCAATGCGTACATTGAGCTACTACAAGCCGTATCAAGCACATAACTTGGACCCCTTAGATCAAGCAAGTACGAAACACGATTGGGAATCTGCGATTTGGCACACCTTTGAACAAACAAATATATTAGAACACTTACATGATTTAGCACACTATTCATTTACCCCAACAAGCCGAGTCCTCTGGGAGGACGTGCTCTGTAGTACATGCACACTTCAGTTTCCGAGAAACACACTCCACTGAACACACCCGTTCTCGATCCCCGAATAGTCTGCGGATTCACTCCGGCGTCGAGCACAGCTTCGTAGACATGCTCAACGGTCATGCGCATCTGTGGATCCATCGCGTCCCGCTCATATCGTCCAATCCCGAAGAAATCAGCATCGAAATTCTCCATGTTGCCAACCTTCCCGGTGCGCCGAGGCACATCCTGCATCGTATGCTGCCAACGAGTTTCCAAATCATCCACGAGGTCCTGCTTTTCGTACAGGCTGCGAGCAAACTCGCGAACATTGTTAGCCCGCGGAAAACGACCGGATATTCCGGATATCACCACACTCTCTCCCGTACCAACTGATTGAATTTGACGCGACGGCATTTTTTCGATCGATTAGCCACGAACCACTGCGAAATTAGAACGAGGGAATTCCTATATCTGCAACGGACCGAAAGCTATTAGTAATCAATGATGCTCCGTTTGATCAATTTATAGTAGCCGCGTTGCGCTGACCTAGGAAGCCCTAGCTAATTATGCAGAATTAGAATGTGTAATGAGAAATGCATTTATTATCACGAAGCTTATAGTGTGACCTGGGTAGGTTCTTGACTTTGGTTAAGTGGTAGAGGCAGAAATTAATATTTAAGAATTTATTACTTGTTCTAACATGCAGTAAAAATGTATTTTTTAATGAACG
>NC_085137.1:42597800-42739100 GCF_035046485.1 Aedes albopictus
CCAGACACACTGGTGGCGTTATGATGTATGTTCATGAATCCGTGAAATTCAATGTAGTTGATAATTCAACTTGTGGACTGAATTGGTTCATTGCTGTAAAGGTAGTTAAAGGACTTACTGCTGGTGTATATGGCTTGCTGTATCATTCACCCAGCGTGAATGATCGAGATTTTTTGACACATTTGGAACAAACCTGGCTCGATAAAATAATTGATGACAAAGGAATGAACCTCATTGCGGGTGATTTTAATATAGATTGGAAGAATAACAAAGATAGTAAACATCTTCGCTGCTTGATGCAGTGTTTTAATTTAGATCAAAAAGTAACAAACATTACGAGAAATACTAGTAGATCAAAAACCATCATTGATTTGGTCTTCTGTAATTTTAATGAGTTGAGCGTCACTATAGATCAGGACAATAAGATTTCGGATCACGAAACAATCCAAATTCAATTTAAAAAAATCTCAGAGCCTTTACAGAGTAATATCACAATTAAATGCTGGAAAAAATATTCGAAGAGCGCACTTATTTCTTTGCTGAGAAGAAATATGCCTAATGACAGTGAAAGACAATTAGATGAGAAGGCAGATGTTCTGTGTACTGTGCTGAAAGAGAACGTTAACCAACTTGTTGTTGTCAAAAACATAAGATGTAGGAACAGGAAAAGATGGTACACGTTAGAGTTGAAAAACTTACAAAAAATGAGAGATGAAGCTTATAAAAGAGCTAGTATGAGTTGGGAGGAGGCTGATTGGCTACAGTACAAAGTGTTAAGGAATGAGTACACATGCTCAATTAAAATAACAAAAGCAGAGTACACGCAAAGAAAAATAGAACAAAATAGAGGAAATAGTAAACAACTTTGGAAAACACTCAAGTCACTGTGGAAAAGTAAAGAAAAAGCATCAAGTCAAATAAGTTTTGATGGAGAGCTTATAGATAACGAGGATCTCATTTGTGACAAGTTTAATAGTTATTTTATTGACAGCGTTCAGCAAATTAACGATAGCATTGAGAATGTGCAACATACGTTTGAAGAAGAAAATAACCATGTCATCCGCAGTTGGAATATCTTTAATCGAGTATCATATGACACTATGCGTAAAGCCATTGATAAAATTGGTAGTTCGTCTGGTCTTGACAATGTAAATCTACAGGTGCTAAAAGATTCGCTAGAAATCACTGGAGAACACTTACTTGGAATAATTAATGACTCACTTGAGCAGGGAAAATTTCCTAGGAGTTGGAAGCAATCAACTGTAATTCCGATACCTAAAGTATCCGGTACAATAAAAGCCGAAGAATATAGACCTATTAATATGCTACCTATATATGAGAAAGTGTTGGAAATTATAGTAAAAGACCAGTTACTTGAGTACTTAAATGAGGAAAAAATTTTAATAGATGAACAATCAGGGTTTAGACAACATCATTCATGTGAATCTGCCCTTAATTTATTGTTGTATAAATGGAAACGAATGATTGAAGAGAAGAAAACGATTGTTGTTCTGTTTTTAGATCTTAAACGTGCGTTTGAAACTATCTCTCGCCCGGAAATGCTGAATACTTTGAGTAAATATGGCATGGGAGGAAACGTTCTCAGGTGGTTTCAGTCTTATTTATCTGATCGCACGCAAATTTGTCAGTATGGAAATTCCACTTCGTTGCCGAAATTAGTACCACTTGGTGTTCCACAGGGTAGCGTGTTAGGACCTCTCCTATTTATTTTGTACATAAATGACATGAAGAAGGCCATTAAACATTGTGATGTTAATTTATTTGCTGACGATACAGTGATTTTTGTTGCAGAAAAAAATGCAGAGGCAGCTAGCAGAAAATTGAGAGAAGATATTAAATTATTGGATACATGGTTAAAAGTGAAAAAACTTAAATTAAATGTTCAGAAAACTAAGACAATGATTATAAGTAATAAGAAGCAGCTAAATTATGCAGATTTGAAAATTTATATTGAAGGAATTGAAATTGAGAGAGTAGAGGTCTTTAAGTACCTCGGGGTCCTAATTGACCAAAAATTGACATTCAAAGCACACATCGACAATGTGATTAAAAAGATAGCGAAAAAGTACGGCATGCTAGTTCGATTGAGTAGTCAAATGACGTTTTGGAGTAAAATATTTGTGTATAAAACTTTGGTGGCACCACATATTGATTATTGTTCCTCAGTGATATTTTTAGCTAGTGATATACATCAGAAAAGATTGCAAAGATTGCAAAACAAGTTTATGAGGTTTATTCTGAGCTGCAACAGGTATACACCCATAAGAGTTATGTTGGACACATTACAATGGCTGTCAGTCAAAGAACGAATAGTTTTTAATGTATTGACAATAATCTTTAAATTGACTAATAACCTCTTGCCGGAATACTTGACAAATATTATTTTGCGTGGACGAAACATACATAATTATTCAACTAGACGAAGTGATGATTTACGTGTTGTGCCATTTACTATGACAAGTACGCAAAAATCAATTTATTTTAGTGGAATAAGAATATTTAATGAATTGCCAATTGAAATAAGAACTATGAGAAGTGTTCCTGAATTCAAGAGAAATTGTGTGAGGTGGATTAAAGAACGTTTTAGACAATAAGATTTATTAATGTTCGAAGAAGATGAATTTGTTTGTATGTGTTTAGATAATAAGATGAATTTATGTTTTATTGTAAATTATCAAATGATAAATAAATGGATTATTATATTATTATATTGTCTGGCCAATTCATCCTCGTCATTTTGTTGGCATTTGGTTGAATTACTAGATTCTTCGGTTGATAATCTGAAATATAAAATAATATTAACATCGTGTAGGGAATCGCGCCACTTGGGCGGTGGCTTCTATATTCGTCTGTTTGCCACTATAAATCAGTCAAATCTGAACCAATTGACACAATTATTGGAATGCAGTGAGAAAGGTATAGTATCTACCCGTGTACAACATTTCAAGTCAATTGGTTCAAAATTGACTGAGTTATAGTGGCAAACAGACGAATATAGAAGCCACCGCCCAAGTAGCGCGATGCCCTACGTCAAATAAGCTACATATTAGTGATACGCTCGCCACAGTTACATATGTTTAACCCTTTCCCGCCCATGGTGTCTGTAGAGCACCATAACTTTCAACCCTTGTATCTCTGAGACTAATGAAGTTTTTTGAATGTTTTTAATTGTAAATCATGATTTCACATGTTGTTCTCTATCTAAAGGTATTACACTAAGTATGCGCATACAAATTCAATGTTTTTGTCAAAAAAAGTTTTCACGAAAAGCTATTTTTTCGACAAAAAAATAATGACAAACTTTGACGTCTCAATTAATGGCATAGTTATGCTCATGGGTTGAAATAAAAATAGTTCTCTAACAGATTTACTATTTATTTGTGTAGTCATACGTTGAAAAGAACTAAAATGTGTATTTAAACCCTTAATTTGATACAATATGAATGGTGCATATATGCACCAATGGGCACATGGCGTGCAAAAAATAAACAATTTTCCAATGTAATCATTGTTTGCATCCCATTCTAGAATTCTGGTTGCATTAAAGTTCGAAGTTTTTGAGAACAACTTGTCTCGAATTGTAATGAATTTGTATAAAACAGGTTCGGAAAGTGATTTTCTTGGATTGTCAAATGAAGCATCCTGTGATTTGACCATTTTTAACGAGAAAAATCATGAAATAAAGTTCTCCAAATGCCTGGTGGTGCTCCAGAGCCAAAGATATCTACAAATCAATTTTCCGTGTTTTACGATGATGACCCAAAACTTTTGGCCGATACACCTTTTTGAGGAGTGACCCCAAACTTTTGGTCGATGACATGAAGAAGTAATTTACTTAATAACTTTTTTTTTCTAGATTTTTTAGCTAAGTTCTGTAAAAAGCAGTTGAAAGCTAATAGAAAATAGGTTATATTACCGCTCTCATCTTAAAATTTGGACGACCCAATTTCCAGCTACACTGTCGTAAGTTTATATTATTTTTTTTTGGAAAATTTGGCAACTTTGGGTTAAGTTTACATACATTTTTTTTAAAGTTTCACATAAATCATGTTCATAGTTTCTTTGACTTTTTATCTTTTGAATGAGACCTAGGGTTTTGAAATCGGACGCAAATTGGCGGAGATATGAGTCTAAAAGAATGACATGTTTTTGAGGGGGTGACCCCAAACTTTTGATCGGGAGTGTATGTTGATGTTTCGTGTAATTCAAGAAAACAGTTTTAGAGTGTTTTCAACTCTACTAAACTCTTTAACTATAATGTAATAATTAAGGAAAATTTATAATATGGTAAATCTTGCGATTCAATACAACAAAGAAAGGTGACCAAAACATCAATTTTTAAATGGTTTAAACAATGTAGATATGCTTTTAACACCTATGTGCCTGAGCCTCATTTTGCACCCAATCTCAAAACTTCAAAAATCTGATTCTCAGCCGTTCCTCAACGAAAGTTAATGAAATTTTGACAGTTGATCACAAAATCCTTCTAGTTTATGTAACCGGTATCATGGTTCCGGATTTAAGGCCGGGGGTACTGGGGTGACCTCCTTATCAGATAGAGGTGCAACTTGTAATTTGACTCCGAAAACTAGCTTGTGGCATATCAAACTTCATGATTTTGAAAAACAAGAGTATTGGACCATGTTTCGAGAAATTTCGGATATTATGGCCACTTTTCCGGATGTTCCGGACCCATGTGCTCCCAGGGAAGTGGCCAGTTACTGATCGGTTCTGAAACCTAGCTTGCGACATATCAAACTTTATGATTTTGCAAAACAAGAGTATTGGACCTTGTTTCTAGAGTTTTCGGATACACTGGCCACTTCTCCGGATGTTCCGGACCCAGGTATAAAACCTAGCTTGCGACTTATCAAACTTCACGATTTTGCAAAACATGGTCCAATACTCCTGATTTGAAAAATAATATAGTTTGATATGTCGCAAGCTAGGTTTCAGAACCGGTCAGAAAGTGGCCATATCCCTGGGGGCGCTAGGTTTCCGGAACATCCGGAGAAGTGGTCACTGTATCCGAAATTTCTAGAAACATGGTCCAATACTTTGTTTTGCAACATCATGAAGTTTAATGTGTCGCAAGCTAGATTTCAGTACCGGTCAGAAAGTGGCCACTTTCCTGGGGCTCCAGGATTCCGGAACATCCGGAGAAGTGGCCAGTATATCCGAAATTTCTGGAAATATTAGCATTAGCATTAGCATTAAGCGAGTCGCACAAATTCGTAGGTGGTACAGTCCTAGACCGCTGTTATGACGGTTGCCTCCTTCCCGTCCGAACCAAAGCACAAAGATTTGGGACTAATCTCTGACTCTTTGACAAGACTGACGCAATTCTCCAATGGTCGAGTATTGTCCTGGCCACGTCCTTGCGACTGCTGAGGGATGGGAAAGGATGGTTAGCTTTGCACACCTACGAAAAATGTAGACAGCTCTACGATCTCTCAGGCCTAGGTGTCACGGGAATTTTGGAGTTGTTAGTGGAAGGGTAGACTCCAGGAAGGATACGCTTGGTTAACGTTCAGGCACACCATTGTTAGACTGCTTCGAAACAGTTGTCTGTCCAATTCATCCTGGTTTCCTCGTCGTCGTGATGGCATTTGGTTGAATTATTAGATTCTTCGGTTGTTAATCTGCATCCTGCTGATTGCAGCGCACTACATGACTGTAGATATTTACACTTTTTATCCAACAATTACCAGTTTAACTACAAAACACTAGATTTCTCTTAAATTAACATAAATTAAGCAATGCACAATCTCCAGCTTTCCGCATTCCGCAATCGCAGATTTTTCATCCGAAATTTCTGGAAACATGGTCCAATACTCCTGTTTTGCAAAATCATGAAGTTTGATATGCCGCAAGCTAGTTTTCGAAGGCAAATTATAGGTTGCACCTCTATCTGATAAGAAGGTTACCCAGTACCCCTGGCCATAAATCCGGAACAACGGAAAAATCCGGAACCATGATACCGATTACATAAACTTGAAAGATTTTGTGATCAACTGTCAAAATTTCATTAAGTTTCGTTGAGAAACAGCTGAGAATCAGATTTTTGAAGTTTTGAGATTGGGTGCAAAATGAGGCTCAGGCACATAGGTGTTAAGACACAAAAAAACGATTTTTAAAGAAAAAAAAACAAAAACGCCCAAACCATACACCGTCTATTGGAGGCGTTCGGTATCAGGGCGTTAAAAGATTAAATAGTGTTATATTATAAGGCTTAGTTGAGAAGCTTCAGAACGAAGATGAAAAGAGTTTTCAATATTTTGGTTCATTTGATCCAACTCAAAATGTATACAAATGAAGAAATCCAATAGACTTCGTAATTGTGCAATAGGAATAGGATATAACCAGTTTAGAGTTGTTTGTGATTTGCAATTTGTTTGAATAATGCGTGTAGGTGGAACAGTTGCTAGAAATGCAACACGTTACAGACTTGCTCATTGTAAGACAGACAACAAAAGGCTAGCACGGTATGCCGCTATGTAGTTTGATCCGGGAGTACCTACCTTTATGATGAATCATTTGTCAAATGGGCAGTATGAAAGCGGATAAGTGTTCAATTTATGGTATCGATTACGTTGCTGTTCAATATCCTGTCCTTTATTTCATAATCATTCAAAATTTAATAAACAACCTTCTTTCCCCATCCAAAGTTTCCTGCATATTCGGCACCGTACGATCCCCATGGAAGACCCCATGGATAGGAAGCAGCATGACCACCGAGATTTGCTGGACGACGGTTTTGTTGGAAGTTAGGTAGCGTTGAACGCTCGAGTAGCGTCGAACCTTCAGGTACGAGTTTGGAGTGTTGGAGCGAGGTAGATTTGTTGGCGTAGGTATGTTGTTATTAAAGAAGATAGTCAAATTGTATATACCTGGAATGAATAAAGAGTGTGACGGTTGCTGATTGAGGTATCAGTCGGCAGCCGTCTAGTTTGATGGAAGATGTCTAGCGTTTTATTTTCATTGTAATTTAGAAACAGGCATCGACGGAGCTAGTCTCGCTATGGCCTGGATGGCCATGGTGGACTAGTTTCCAACAGGTTTTGTGTCCACCACCATAGACACCATAAGCGGGAGACCAATACTGAGCGTACGATGGATAAGCGACCAATCCGTGCTGCTGGTAGTGAGGCTGGTAGTCATTCCACTTGCTCCAGCCGTTCCACGAGTTCCATGCGGACGAGTAGGGCCAAGCTCCAGTAGGGTCGGCAGTCACAACTGTGGTGGTCGCAGTTGGAAGATATGATCCTTGGGCAGCAACTACCAGCGAGGCGATGATGAGAGTGATGAAGGCTTTCATGCTGGCGCAATTGTTTGGCTTGATCAATTGATGACTGCAACGCTGAAGATGAACTGTACTGAAAATAGATTCGGATGTTACGTTTTATACAGTTGTGATTTCCTCGCTTAAACTGCATCTTACTAGTTTTCAACGGTTATGTACCAAAGCTTTATGGTTCACTAGCGATTGTGGGGCTCGCTGAGAAAGACCAAGAAGGAAAGAAATATGTGATCTCTTCGCTTTAAATTTTCGAATATCGATAACGATAAATCCTGTTGCTACACGCAAAACAAGAAAAGCTACCAAAAATTGAGATATGCCTTTTCCACCAATTTATGTATTAAAAACGTACAGAAAATGTGATAAATCATAATCCATTCGTTGTATTAAGGCGAAACTGGAAGCATTTTCTCATTTTTTTTTGGTTTTTGATTTTTTATTAAATAACGAAGCAATATTTTCAAAATCGGTTTTCGTGCACATGTAGAGTATGGATCAAGGTATCTCCTGATTTTTTTTTGAGGTGGAAAATGTTTTCCATTTTTGCAAAAACCATTTTTTTGTGAAATTTCATTCAAAAATGGTTTCTGCAAAAACCAAAAACATTTTCCACTACATAAAAAATTCAGAAGATACCTTGATCCATACTCTACATGTGAACGAAAACCGATTTTGAAAATATTGCTTCGTTATTTAATAAAAAATCCAAAACCAAAAAGTGAGGAAATGCTTCCAGTTTCGCCTTAAGATGCGCTACACGGTTTCATAGCTTCCATACCACTACACACAAACACCTCCATTCAAACCCGAGAAGTTGAACCGGGTTGCGTCTAAAAATAACTTTCGCTTCGCTGCTGAGCTTCGCGTCCTATTGTCTACATGGAATTTTCCACTTGCAAACAGCAACCTGCTGGATGCGGGCTTTTCAGTGCACAATGAATCTAGAGTCGTATTTACGAAGACAAAAATGTTTCTGCCAAGTTCTGCCATTTCTTTTTTTTTTTCATTACGGTCAATCAAGTGTGGCTTATCCAAAAATTTGCTGATTAATTATTCTCTATACAATATCAGAATGTTTTACAAAGTTATAGCAAATTTACAAAAATAAAACATTCGATTGATTTGATTGATTTGTCTTTATTAAAGAGACTTTCATCCCTTGGATAAAACATTCGAATCATTAGAACTTTTCGAAAAAGTTTTCAATAAATTGCAACTTTTTTGCCTTTGGTCATATTTTAGTCGAGTCCAACGATACATGAAGACCAATACATTAGTCATAAACTTTCAAAATTTAATTTAATTCGGTTCGCTTAGTCCTAAGGTACAGTAATTTGATAAACGGAAGTCAAAAACTAGATATAGATAGAAGGACTCTAATTTCGTGTAAAGTTGAATAATCAATCAAGCCCAAATTTGCACCAATTAAATCAAACTCGTTGAGGAACAAGTAATCAAAATAGTTTTGGTGGACTTTATAAAAGGATACAACTTGCTAAAAATGTTTTAAGCAATTTTTAAAACTTAGCATGCTTTTGTATATACCACTAGGCGGTGCTAGAGGTCAAGCAAATTTTAAATTTAATATATCTCAGAATTCTGGTCACTTACAAAGTTGGTGTCTTTGACAATGTTGTTTGGTAGGTCAAGGGCTTACAGTTAATGGTCCACACAATGTTGGCACAAGGAAGCGCAAGTTACACATTTGCAAAATTATGGAAATGAATGTTTTTTTTCGTAAAGCAATCAAAAAGCTGTAATTTAGTTTTCTTTGAACATATTTAAGTCAAGTCAAAGGTTTTTCAAAGAGCTATATATTAGTCATAAATGTGCAAAATTTCATTTCATTCGGTTCACTTAATCCAGAGATATAGCACTTTAACGAAGAACACTCAAATATGAAACATTTTACTAGAGTCGCTCCAACTTCATGTAAAACTATCCAATCGAGCTCAAATTTGTACCATTTATAGCTAATTAGTTGTGCAACTAGCAGATAAAATGTGAGAATATTCCCTACATATTATAGAAAGTTACAGGTTGCTGAATATATTCGAGATAATAAGTAAAAGATACATGCTTCTTCTAATTTGCAACTAGCGCCGTCTACTGGCAGAATCCTGAACCAATCAGCTAATCAACTGAAACGCCTTAATAAACCAAACAACATTGCCGAAGAAACCAATTTTCTAAGTAATCAGAGTTCTGAGATATATGGAATATAATAATTAATTTATCGTCAGCGCTACCTAGTGGTGGAATTTTGAATCAAACGGCCCATCACCAGTAAAACCTTGGCTGGCCTAACAACTTTGCCAAGTATACCGAATATTTAAGTAATCATGGTGCTAAGATGTACGGTACGGAAATTTCGCCAGTGCTACGTCTTGCTGTCTGTGATATCTGTCATACCAGAGACAAACAGACGTAACACTGATGAAATGTTTATACCAAATATCTCATCATCCTGGTTACTTAGAGAGTTGGTGTCTTCGGCAATATTATTTGGCTGGTCAAGAACTAACAAATGATGAGCCGTTTGATTCAAAATTCCACCACAAGGCAGCGCTAGTGAGCAAACAAATATTATATTCCATATATCTCAGGACTCAGATCACATAGAAATTTGATGTCTTCGGCGATGTTGTTAGATTGGTTACGGCTGCTCAGTTGATTAGCTGATTGGTTCAAGGTTCGTTCAGTAGGCGGCGCTAGTTACGAATTAATTGAAGCATGTAACTTTTATTTATTATTTCAAATATATTCAGCAAGCTGTAACTTTTTCAAAAATGCACCAAATATTCTCAAATTTTTCGTGCCAGTTGCACAACTAGTAAGCTATAAACGGTACAAATTTGGGCTCGATTGGATAACTTTACATAGAATTGGAGCAACTCTAATAAAGTAGTTCATATTTGAGTGTTCTTCGTTTAATTGCTATATCTCTGGATCAAGTGAACCGAATGAAATGCGACATTGCACAATTATGACTAATACATAGCTCTTTGAAAAACCTTTGACTTGACTTAGACACGTTCAAAGAAAACAAACTTACAGCTTGTTGATTACTTCACGAAAAAATATCAATCATTTGAATGATTTAGCAAATGTGTAACTAGCGCCGCCTAGTGGACCATTATAACTGTAAGCCTTAACAACGTTGTCGAAGACACCAACTTTCTAAGTGGTGAGAGTCCTGAGATATATGAAATTTAAAATTTGCCGTTTATTGGTGGAATTTCTAATTAAACGATCCATCACCATCCATCATGGCATCGCACATAAAATTATTAGAAAGCAGATTTTTGAATCAGTTTAACCAGACGAACCACCCTAACATAACAATAATAGGGAATAGGGTCAACATTTGAAAATAAACTTTCTAAAACACAATATGTGTCTTAAAACTTAAAGCTGAAGCTTAAACAGTTTTGTCTTCGCAAATACGGCTCTGGACCCATTGTGCAGTGTGGCGGCTGTATCACTTCCATCACCAAGCCACGTTTGTGTTGATCATGATGGCTTTCAGCCTCTTGTCTATTCATGTGCAGTTGTAGCCGTGCTGGTTAGAGCGCAAGGTACTGTGTATCACCATTACAGTGCCTCGGTTCGATTCCCGCCGCCGCCCGTATTTCTTTTTAAACATGTATTGGTATTTGATGCCGCCGCTGCTGCCATGATCAGTCTGAAAATAGAACAAATAATGAGAAACCAGTGCGACAGAGCACACGCACACATGCGAAATTTTCCTTTTCCAGATTCTAGGAAGCCAATACAATTTTTGGTATACTGCCACCTACCAATTTTTGTATTTGCAAGGCCCTAATACAATATTTGTATATGTTTCATACCCAACTGTATTAGAATCTGCCAATCTCAGGTTGCGTGTAGTAAACAAACATCGAATTCGATGGAACTTATACAGGTACGAAAAGTTTTGGTCAAGATATAGCTCTATGACTGAATCTATGCAATCGAAATCAGTGATCCGTGGCTGTCAGTAGAACGACAATCGCTACCGGTAAAGTACTTCCGCGATGGTTATGTCCCGCAGTTGTATAAAACGAAGCATCGATCCATCAATTCGATACAGTTTGCCTTCAGCGCTTCAATCGTCAAAACCCACCAACACTCAAAATGAAAGCCATTTTCGCCCTGGTCATCGCATCCTTGGCTGTTGCAGCCCACGGATCGTATCTTCCTGCTACCACCGCCGTCGTCACCGGTGCTGCTGCCGCCTGGCCCTACAACGCTGGATGGAACTCGTGGAACGGATGGAATGACTGGAATAACTGGAACGGCCTCTATAACCAGCACCATGGATTGGTGGGCTACCCATATGCTCAGGATTGGTCGCCAGCTCATGGTCTGTATGGACACAAGACCGTTGTCCAGGCGAACCATGGAGGTCATGCTTCCTATCCGTGGGGTCTGCCATGGGGAAGCTACGGAGCTGGATACGCTGGAAACTACGGATGGGGCAAGAAGGTGGTGTACTGAATTCAAGAGATAATGATGAAATAAAGGATTTGGCCGTTTAGCAATTACCAAATATTTCAATTCGAATAGCTGCACTTGTTTGAGAAAAATCCATTTTACTGTACGAGTAACTTATGACCAGGGAACGTAAATACACTAGCTTCGTCTTCGTAAGAAAGAACGCATAACTTATAGATTTTGTCTTTTTATCTTTAAATTTTCTAATATTTTAGTATTTTTCTATAGACTGATAGACTTATGTAGACACTAGACAGTCTTGAGAGAGAGAGAAAGTATTTTTTGTGGGTACAATTAATCCACCTTGACGTTATTCTGCTTTTCTCGTGTTTTCATTGACGATTGTTTAAATTGTTATTGTAATGTATTGATTTCAATTATCGAATCCTTCAACCAGCTGAGGTACATATGTAATTACATGGTCGATCACTAATGCAAAAAAAAATGGTCAGGTCAAATTAGAAAAAAAGGACTTATGTGAAACTGTTCCGCTCTTATTATAGAAATAAGTGGAAATAACTTCATCTGAAAATATTCGTTGTTAAAACTAATGTTATTATTCAGCCTTCTATCTAATCAAAAACATGAAATTCTTCTACATTTCTCCCAAAACCCAGATGGAACTTGAGAACCTTCGCAACCCACTAAAACCCCTCTGAAACGTCTTGGATCGCCCTGAACCGCCATGAAACGCTTCTAAAACTTCCCCTAAAATCTCTGTGGAACTGACAACAAAGTATTGCAACATCTGTAAAAACCATCCTGAATACCCGACGAATCTGAGAGCCTCTGGAGCCTCCTGGAATGCCTTGTAATATCTCTGTGGCGCTTCATGGAGTCTAAGGGCATTCCAGGGGGTCTTATGGGTGTTTCAGGGAGTACAAGAGGGTTTAGGGGGTACCTTGAGAACTTAAGCGCGTTTCAGGGTGTGCCAAATGGTTTCAGAGGCCCTTCAGGGGACCTGAAGGGATTTCAGGGGGCTCCAGGGAGTCCTGGGCCCGGGCGTTTCAGTGGGTCTCAGACATTAGCGGAGCCAGCATTTTCTTTTTTCTTACTCACTCTTCTAAAAACACACGAGAAAGAGAAAGATAGAAGAGAGGGCAGCTTGCCTCCTCTTTCATCTCGTTCTTTTTCGTGTGTGTTTAGGAGAGTGAGTAAGAAAAAAGAAAATGCTGGCTCCGCTAATGGTCTCAGGGGTTTTATGTAAAGGAGTTAGGGGTGTAACAGATTTTCAGGGGATACCAGGAGCTCCCAGGGGCGCTTTATGGGTCTCGTGAACTTTTCAGGGGGCCCCAGGGATTCCAGGAGGGATCAAGGAATGTTTCAGGGTGCCCCAGTGGGTTTGAAGGTATTTCAAGGGCACTTCATGGGGTATCAGGAGTGTTCAAGAGGATCTCAGTGGCATTTCAGGGTATCTCAGGGCGTTTCAGAGGGTTCCAGAGGGCTCCAGAAGTGGTTCAGTGGTCTCAAAGACGTTTCACGGGTTTTTAGTGAGGTTCTAGGCAGTCTCAGGGGCGCTTCATTGGGTTTCAAGGTCATTTGGTCATGGTTTTCAGGGGCATTTCAGGGGTCCTAGTGATTTCGGAAGGGTATCTGAGAGTTTCAGGAGTGTTTCAAGGGATATCAAAGCGTATCTAGAGGTCCTACAAGATCTAAGAGGTTTCAGGATGTTTAAGGAGGTTCCGGGGGATCTCCGGGGTGCTTCATATTATTGACATGCTCCATAAATCCTCGTAATCCCTTTGAAATACCCCTGAACGCCCTTAAACTCCTGAGACCTCCCCATAAAACCCTTCAAGTGCTCCTGAAACCTACACTAGACGTCACTAAAACGCCCTTTTAATTCTCGTCATCAATTTGAAAGGCAATTGTAAGCCCTTGGAACCTTTTTCAAAGACTCCAGAAACACCCTGTAACTAATTAAATTGATTTTTTTGAAGGAGCTAGACCATAATATAAGCTTTCCTTTTTTTGATGAACTGGTTGGGTGATAACCGAAATATTATGGTGAGTTATGTAAGGGACCGTTAATAAACCAGGTGAACTTCTTGGGGGAAGGGAATCTGGCCAAAGTCTACACTCCATACAAGTTTCAATTTTTTGTATGGACAAAAGTCTACGAGGGGGAGGGGGGTCTAAGATGGCCAAAATTTGGTCTACGTGGTTTAAGAACAGCCCCAAGTGGTATCATGATGTAGGAGGACTGTTAACTGTATATTGTTTGTGAACTGTTGTTTGAACTACAGCAAGAAAAGCGACATAGATAAATTGCCAAACCGTTAAAATCTTTATTCAAAAATCATTATTTCATTATTTCAGTACACAACCTTCTTGCCCCATCCGTAGTTTCCAGCGTATCCAGCACCGTAGCTTCCCCATGGCAGTCCCCATGGATAAGAAGCATGAGCTCCAAGGTTGGCCTGGACGACGGTCTTGTGTCCGCCATAAACACCATAAGCTGGAGACCAATCCTGGCCATATGGGTAGCCATGATGCTGGTTATAGTAGCCGTTCCAGTTGTTCCAGTCGTTCCATCCGTTCCATCCGTTCCACGAGTTCCACCCAGCGTTGTAGGGCCATGCGGAAGTGGCACCGGTGACGACTGCGGTGGTGCCATGAAGGTACGATCCTTGGGCTGCTACAGCCAATGATGCGATCACCAGGGCAAATATGGCTTTCATTTTGATTGTTGTTTGATTTGAACGTTTGAAGCGCTGAAGGCAAACTGTATCGAAATGGTGGACGGATGAGCTATTTTATACATCAACTGCGGAAACGCCTGTGCTTGCTGGAACTTGCTGCCGTTCCATTCTATTGCATGGGTCACTGATTTTGTTTGCAAACGAAAAACGCTTATAACAACTCAAAGCCGAAATAAATTAGAATGCAATAGAAAAACACAAATGACATATAACACACACAAACAGGATACATAATTGAAATTGGTGATAATTCAAATGAGGAGCTTGTATGTTTGATGAACAAGCCTTCAAATCAAGTTTTGTGGATTGCAGGATTATTTTGTTTATTGGATATGCGAACTGGGAGCCAATCAATCATGAATTAGTGTCATCGAGAAGATATCATTCGAATTGTCATCGTCATTATTGAACCATGAAAAAATAATTGCAGACAATCACATTGATCAAGTGGCAAACTGTAAGAAAACCATAACTGTATAAAATGATCCATTCAAAGCTATTTTCAGCACAGTTCGTCTTCAGCGTTCCATTTGACTAGCGGTCAAGCCAAATAACCTTCGTGAAAATGAAAACCTTCATCGCTTTCCTCATCGCCTCGCTGGCTGTTACTGTTCAAGGATCATATCTTCCTGCTGCTACCACCACAGTTGTAGCTGCCAGCCCTACTAGTGCTTGGCCCTACTCGACCGCATGGAACTCGTGGAACGGTTGGAACAAGTGGAATGACTACCAGCCTCATTATCAGCAGCACGGATTGGTCGCTTACCCATCCTACGCTCAGGATTGGTCTCCAGCTTATGGTGTTTATGGTGGTGGACACAAAACCGAAGTCCAGGCAAATCTCGGTGGTCATGCTGCTTCCTACCCATGGGGTCTTCCTTGGGGATCGTTCGGTGCTGGTTATGCAGGAAACTTTGGATGGGGAAAGAAGGTTGTTTATTAATTTTGGATTGATTATGAAATAAAGGAAAGGATATTAAACAGCAACGTAATCGATACCATTTATTGAACACTTATCCGTTTTCGTACTGCCCTTTGATAAATGATTCATCATAAAGGTACCCAGACAACCAGTAATCGTATAAGATCTTGCATAAGATGATAAAGTGGAGCCACATGCGTACATGCCTCCATTTAAGCGCATGTAAAATGTACGCATATCGCCTCCACTTTATCATCTTATGCAACATCTTATACGATCACTGGTTGTCTGGGTAGGTACTCCCAGATCAAATCTGTCTCGTACCCTGGTAGCCCTTTGTTGTCTGTCTTACAATTACAGTATTTACTACTTACTTTACATCCAGTCCTGGGCACCCATGGTGGTGCAAAGGGCCGAATTGAAAGATCTCCATCCTGGGTGATTGCCAGTCATCGCCTTGATCTGTGGCCAGATCGAATTTCTGTCGACTTGCCTGATTGGCTGAGCCGCCATGAGCCTCAAGGTCTGCCTCTGCTGCGATGTCCAACTGGGTTCCCCCGCTTGTTTACAGATTTAGTTCCCGCCCCAACGTAGAGTGTGGCCGACCCACCTCCACTTTTGCTCCCGAATTTCTGTCGCTATCGGCGATGGAGCTCCATGGATGATCCAGGATATCCTAGCTGATGTAATACTGTCTATTGAACTTTTAGCAGACTTACTGGACATGATAGATCATAACTCGTAGCTTTGTATAATGAAAGAACTTACCGTTACAACCGCAGACTATAGGATCTAAGCTCAAGAACAGTTTGGATAACCTAGGATATCCCGACTGATCTGATATTGTCTATTAACCTTTCTGAAGACTTACTGGATATGATAGATTACAAATCGTAGCTTTGTATAATGAGAGTAGTTATCATTACACCCATAGACTTTAGGATCTAAACTCAAGAACAGTTTGGATGACCTAGGAAATCCCGACTAATCTGATACTGTCTATTGATCTTTCAGAAGACTTACTGGGCATGTTAGATTACAAATCTTAGCTTTGTATAATGAATGTAATTACCATTACATTCGTAGACTTCAGAATCTAAACTCAAGAACAGTTTGGATGACCTAGGATATCCCGACTTATCTGATATTGTCTAGTAACCTTTAAGAAGACTTACTGGCATGATAGAATACAAATCTTAGCTTTGTATAACGAAAGAAATTACCGTTACACCCGCAGACTTTAGGATCTAAACTCAACAACAGTTTGGATGTCCTAGGAAAACCCAACTGATCTGATATTAACTTTTCAGAAGACTTACTGAACATGATAGATTACATATCGTAGTTTTGTATAATGAAAGAAGTTATCGTTACACTCGTAGTCTTTAGGATCTAAACTCAAGAACAGTTTGGATAACCTTGGATATCCCGACTGATCTGACACTATCTACTGAACTTTCAGAAAACTTACTGGACATGATAGATTACAAATCGTAGCTTTGTATAATGAAAGAAGTTACCGTTACACTCGCTAACTATAGGATCTATACTCAAGAATAGTTTGGATGACCTAGGATATCCAGAAAAAATATTCTGCATAATATTTTACCGTTTTTATGCTATTGACCACCAAAACTGCAGAAAAACGTACAAAAAACTCCATAATAACGCTTGGAAAAAATCCGGCTTCAAAGGGTTAACTCTACCAAGACGAAGGACATGATAGCGGATGGAGACAGAGGCAGGCCTAGTGGTGTTAGTGTTAAGGTAGTGATTGATGGGAATGTGTTTGAAATTTTTGAAGAGATCGTTATCTTGGTACATTTGTGATATGATTTGTGCCAAGTATACAAAGACGCGAATATTGTGAAACATTTAAAATATGGCAGACTGCAGTGGACTGCACACGTAGTGTAACTGCCGTTCTACGCATAGTTGACCCATGTTGAAAAACTTGAAACTGAGAAAATCGCGATTTAAGTTTCTAACAGGTTTCTCTTGATTTTTGGCCAAATGGTGCAACAAATTTGATTTAAGTTTTCATAGTATCGTTAGAAATCGCTTATATTTCCATGCCTGAAGTATTTCCAATCAAATAGGGTGACAAAGGGTATTATCGGCAGGTTTGTTCTCTTCGTCATGGGGGGTTTTTGTGGTCCAAATTGCCTGAAACTTGGGCACATAACTCAGCTTGGTTGGAAAGGATGTGAGGCCAACTTTGAGATCAACAGCAGTGTTGGTAAAATCACACTCAAAGCAGACTCATGAACCGCTCCTGCGTGAGTAAACTCGCGCGCGATTCTGAATCGTTTTCTCACGTGCGAGATTTTGATGCAAAATCTCGCTCTCACGAGTCAAGCGCCGGAATCTCGTTCGCTTGTAAAACGTATCCAAATCAATTTGAACGGCATTCAATGTTATTGTTAGATGTTAGATTTGCTTTTGTTCTAACATATAATCCTAGAAACCTTGATATAAATAATAAGAACGCCAAGAAATAATGCAATGAGTGAAATCGCGAGTCAACTCATGGATGATTTTTTCTGCGGTGAGTTTGGCGAGTTAAGAATTGCGCGTGAAACAACTCAACCATGAGATTTGAGAATTTGAGTTTTTACCAACACTGATCAACAGGTTCCAAATAAAAAAGCCCATGACGAAGAGAACAAAACGGCCGAAAATACGTAAGCTCCCCTATTTAAAAAAATATAGTGTTTTTAGCAAAAAATGATTAGTAGGACTGTTATGCTTAGAAATGTGGTCCTGTTGGCGAAATTTCTACGCATAACAGTCCCACCAGAATGAGTCGTCTCTTTTCACGCTCGATGTGGTCTGTTCAGTACGACTTTGGTCTATTTTTTAATAACAAACAATGTTAGCTTTTCTTATAACATTATAACACTCCCATGCATAAGGCTCAAATGTCTCGACGCAAAACGGAGCCGAAGGACAACATAAGAGTGGCATCACATTTTAAGACTTCCTCAATAATCGGGTAAGTTGGAACTAGGTGAGTGAGTTCGTGAATATAAATTTGACTAGTGAATTGGTGAGAGGGTGAATGTGAGGTGCTCCAAGATTAGGTGAGTTGGATAGTGAGTCAGTTACGAATTGGGGTAATTACAGCTTACAGGGAGTTGCTCCGTAAGTTTTAATGTGTTGGTAAGAGAATTGTTAAATTGGTGAGTGTATGCGGGATAATAAGTAAATGAGTTAGTAGGTCAGTGAGTGACATAGTGAGTAAGTGAGTTTGTTGGTTTATGAGTATATGAGATCTGTTCCGTGAGAGTAAGTGAGTTCATTACTGAGTGAATTAGTGAGTTAGTAAGCGAGTTATAAAGTATGGGTTTCGTGGCCGTGCGGTTAGCAGCGCCAGCCATTTAGGTGTATGATATCCACGTAGTGTGGCTTCGATTCTCACTCCAGTCTAAGAAAACTTTCCACCAAACGAAGAATTCTTCATTGGACTACTGGGTGTCGTACACTTAAACCTCCACTAAAGAAATAAGGCGTAAATGGATTCATTTTTTTTACTTAAAAAGCTCTTACATCGCAGTTTACGTTGAAATATATACAGTATTATCGAAATAAGCGATTAGATAGTTAGGCCAAAAACGTTATAAGATCGGAAAGGTCATTGGGCATTGGGCCGAAAATGTTGGTAGGTCGAAAAGGTCACCAGGCCGATATATCGTTTGGTCGAAAAAAAAACGTCATTAAGCCGGATTGGTCATTTGGCCGAAAATGTCTTAAGTCCGAAAAGGTATATAGGCTGAAAAGGTTTTTAGGCTGAGAAGGTCTTTATCAAATTCTGATTTATCGACCATATTCTATATTTAACTTAATCATTTTATGGCTATATCGGTCTTTTTCTACTCAGAGTATAAGGGAGTAGAGATCAAAGTGGATAATGAAATAATAGATATGAAAGTATTCGCTAGGTAGCGAACAAGTGTGAAAATTTTAAGGAGGTGAAATTAGGCATGTAGGCCATGTATTGAACGAAAACACTTGTTCGCTACCTAGCGAATACTTTCATATCTATCATTTCATTATCCACTTTGATCTCTACTCCCTTATACTATGAGTAGAAAAAGACCGATATAGCCATAAATTCATCAAGTTATTAATAAAATACGGTCGATAAATCAGAATATGATATAAAAAGTTTGACTTAAATAGAAAAGTGTTCTATCCAATAAGATCGAAAAAGCTAATAGGATGAACACGCCGCAATATAGGTATACCCCTATGAACGGAGTGCGAATTCCGAAAACGCTACTGATCGATAGAACTTGTGATGAAAACAGAACAATACATAGGCAGTCGGGTGCCTGAAACTTTTGCCAGTCTTGGTAAGGTGGTATGAACTACCAACCAAGCCGATCTGTTTAAAAGCACAGGTCGTACGGTTTTAAGCACATACAAAAAAATGAAACCGATGGTGCAAAAATTATTTGTTATTCTTTCATGGTTTTGTATGTTTTTCACATTGATCCGTAGTGGAAAGTTTCCTTAACAGTTGCATGTTATATTTTGCCTAATAAATATGATTCAAGATACTTCAAACTAAACCATTCGCAGTTACTTGAATTGCTCTAGATACTAAATCATCTTGATCTGCTGTTAGCTCGGAATTTCAAAGCTTCTATTTGCATTACATATTAGCGAAGGGGACATTCTGTAGAACATTGACTATGCAAATTCTCGCATGGGGAAGAATGAGGAATGCGTAGCAACAGCTTTGCGTAGAAACAATTCCCGACCAACCTATCGTGACAATCACTATGTTTGACCGTAAAAACATCACTTTACACCCTCAATTTATGAGTTCACTATTTTCTTCAGTCGAGAAAGGCCAACCGGATCACCAGCTGATCATCAACCGACCAGTCAGTCGGATCTTGGGGGCATGTTCTCCCGCTTGGCTACTACTATCAGCAACCGGTGTGACACCGGTTTTTGATCCGTTCCGTAAAGCGCGCGCGCGTGAAAATTCTAATTACCCCTGTAAGATATTTACATTTCATTATCACTGGTTGCAGTGGCGGCAGTATCGACGGTGGTCGGTCGGCCGTCGGTGGTTTATATGCGTAAGCGATTTAGATCAACTTCAAGTCCGGGGTCAGCTAGTGATGATGGGTGGGCGGTTGCCAAGTCTCGGCTGATCTGAGTCAGCCCGAAAGGGGTGCGGTGCGGAAGGGCGGAACCAGCTAGTCTTGGCCCTATACCTACTTGTAGGAACCGTTGTTTTCTACCGAGCTCGGATAAGGAAAAGAAATGGACCTGGTTCTGGTTTGGTTCTAGATGTTGTAGTTCCTGGATTTGTGTATAAAAAGGCGGCAACGAATAGAACGCCGTGTCACAGTTAGTTGGTGTGTTCAGTTGTTTGCAAGGAAGCCAAATATTTCCGCTAGAAGAACCAAACATGAAAGTGAGTGATGGGATAGTGCATTGGATAGTGTAATTTGGGATGTTACGAACTGTTTTGTGTAAATTGTAAAGGAACTATCATGGTTTCGAATGTGCTAAATATCTTTCACAAAAGCTCATCATTTTAGGTGGAACAGTTTTGCTTGAATGTGTTGTTTCATGTTGTGTAAGCCTCGTGAAGACCAGGCCAAAGCCATTAACCCTCGAGCGATCGCGCTATTATATTTTGTACAACACGTTGAAAAAATCTCGCTTTTTATACTCAGCATTAGCGTGGTGCTGACGGTGGTGACCAACCGCGCGAATTACGGAAGGTTTCGAACATTAGTGTACAATTCAGAATTTTAGATGTTGTGTTGATGTTTACCCGACTGAAAGAAGAAATTACAGAAAAAAACATATCTAAAAATTCGTAAAGAATATATAACTATTAAAGTGTAACTGATATTTTAATCAGAGTCGCAGAACCATTGCGAGCTGAAAATGCTTAATAAAAACCGATAAGTGCTTCATGACGAATTTCTCAATGAAATACGCGTAATTATCCATAAATGTGCGACAATAAACCTAGAGACGGCTAGATTTATGAAAGTGACTCTTACTTTATTCGGCAAACTGTTACAAAAATTACAAAACAAAAGTCCATTTTTTATAGCATGTTTCTGAACTGAGATAGTAGCGTGAATAAAACTCTTAGCAAATCAGTGCTTCTCTCCCAGCCACAGTGTATGTGTATTAGGAAGCGGCTTATTTTCCTAAAGTTGTTGATTACCGGAATTTGTATGCTTTTTTATGTAATCTGAATCACATACAAAAAAATCTGAGTTTAAGCCAAAAATATTGAAAGTCCAAGGTGGTGCAAACGCATCAATAATGAATTTTCGAGTAATGAACATTTGCTTTCACATTAAGTGTCATAACTTTCTCAATTTATATCCAATTTTCAATCTCTTTACATGAATCTCTTTAAATGTGTTTTTGAATATATTTAAAGAACATAAAATCATTCAAAAATCACACAAAGTATGAGTTTTTCACACTTCATAATTTTTTCTTCTTTTTTTGAGCTATTTGGCCAGTTTATCATCCTTTAGAATTCTTTTTCAAATATTTATAATGTTTAAAAATTGCCTTAACAGATTAAACGTTCATGTTTTTACTTTTACCATTCTTTTAATCGAAAACTGCCAAAACATGACCAAAAATAAGATTTTTCCACGTAAAATTAAATTTTGGGAGGAATTTTTGGAAGTTTTTACACAAAATAAGATACTAAAATTATCATACTTTCGGTTAAAGTACATAGTCGAAGATATTTCTAAAAAAATTTCTTTGTATTTTAAACATGATAATATTTAAAAAATATTAAAGTTTTAGACTTTTATACAGTGATTTTGAACAAACTTTCCATATTAAGACCATCTGCAAAAAACAATCAAAATTAAAAGTTTTTAAAAGAAAATGAAAGCAAATTTTCTCAGAAATCCATAAAAAATATGAAGTGGAAAAAGTTTTCCACAAAATTTTCCACTGCTGAGAAACTTTATAAAGAAAAGTCAGCAAAACTGTGCCCGAGCTCGCGAAAAATTTTCATAAAAATAATTTTGAGAAGGTAATTTCATAAGGTTTAATCGCTGAAATTTTTGGATTGCACTTTTTTTTTTGTTCCTGAGTTATGGCCAATTTTGTGAAAAAATACCATATAAGCCTTTTTGAAAATAAAGGGTATCCGGCCATTTGGCCGAAAAGGTCGTTTGGCCGAATTCTGATCAAAACAATTTTGAAGCGTGAGCAAATTTTGAATAACATTTTAGCTGCCAATATGGCCATCAGAAATATTTCCTTCTTTTGATCATAGAAAATTATTTCTAGTTCTAACATTAAGGCGAAACTGGAAGCATTTCCTCATTTTTTCGTTTTTGTTTTTTTTTATTAAATAACGAAGCAATATTTTCATAATCGGTTTTCGTGCACATGTAGAGTAGGGATCAGGGTATCTCCTGATTTTTTTTTTCGCGATGGAAAATATTTTCGTTTTTGCAGAAACCATTTTTGAACAAAATTTCACAAAAAAATGGTTTCTGCAAAAACAAAAAACATTTTCCACCACGAAAAAAATCAGAAGACACCTTGATGCAAACTCTACATGTGTATGAAACCCGATTTTGAAAATATTGCTTCGTTATTTAATGAAAAATCACAAACCAAAAATATGAGAAAATGCTTCCAGTTTCGGCTTAAGGGATTAGCTGGCGTTGAAACTGTGAATATTTTAGTAGAAATGTTTCCTTCTTTGAATCAAGGGCTGTTCTTTTGACTTACACTGATATGGAAAACAGTGGCATGATCACTTAAGTTCATCATTACTTTTTCGGCCAAAGGGCATTCGGCCAAACGGCGTTCGACCAAATGACCCTTTCGGCCAAATGGCTTTTAGCCAAACGGCATTCGGCTAAATGGCATTCGGCCAAATGGCATTCGGCCAAATGACCCGGAACCAATGAAAGTGTTCAATACAAGCTTTCTTGTCCATAATTCATGGGATTAATAGTGGCATTTTATCCTAGAAATACCTAAAAACATCTGTTTTTTCAAAGATTGTCACATTTTTTTTATGTTACAGAAATCAATATTAGACGTTGGTTCAGGAATTTCAATCAATTATTGTTCAAACGTTAATTTAGCTTCTTTACCAGAAAATTTCCCTGTTTTTTTTCAGAAAATCGTATTCCCCCATTAGTTAAAAAAATGATAAATTATTCCAAACATTCTTGAAACCAATCTCACCTCATAAAATTTCTTTAACTGTTTTGATATCCACCAAAAATTCTGTTATTAAAAGTTATGCCAAATGTTTCTCCTCGATTTTGCAAAAAAGTCAAGCGTAATATGAATTTTCCTTCAGGATTAGATATCTTTGAAAATGTTTGAGGATTTTTCAAAAACTTTAAGAAAGAATATAAGACCCAAGATCTGCCAAGTTTCCGAGGATGGTTAAATGGTTCTTACCATTCTTCTTCCCGAATTTTGGTTGGATGCTGGTAAAAATTATACATAGTTTTTTTAACTGAAATTTGTACGTAAAAATATTTTTGATAAAAACATAAATTTTGAAAATCAATGAAAAATTAAAATTCAGGAAAAGTTTTAAGAAGCATTTGATCATCCTGGGCGATTCGGAAAATTTAGAGGCTGGAAATAGGCTTGCTATAGAAAATTAATAACAACAAATCGGTGGGTAAGTTTATCGAAAAATTGCAATTATTCTAAATGTAACATAAATCCGTAGTCCGTGTTTCAGGGAGCATCCATTAGGGGCTGTTCATAAACCACGTAAACCAGAATTTGGCAATCTCAGACCTCCCCCTCCCCCTCGCAGACTTTTGTCCATACAAAAGTTTGAAAATTTGTATGGAGCGTAGACTTTGGCCAGACACCCCTCCCCCCGCCCCAAAATGTCTACGTGGTTTATGAACGGCCCCTTAAGTACGTCCCGCTTAAATTGAGAATTTTCGAGCTCCTCCTGCATTCTAACGGGTTTTTCTTATACTGAATATATATGTCAATGGTCTTTTTTCAAAAACTTTCTAATTTTTCAACTTTTTGCTGGTTGGATGTAGGAAAAAAAATGTATAGTGTTTCATTGGAAGTTGTTCTTCGAAGATAGTTTAATATCAAAAATCTCAAAAATTATTTGTTAAAAATTGATGGAAAATAAAAAAATAAAAACGTAATAACTGGAAGCATTCGATTATCCAGGAGCAATCCTAGAAGAATTCTGGATTGAAGTTCTGAAGGATTCCTTGAAGAAACTCTGGAAGGTTTCCAGAAAGAAAAGATTGAGAATTCTTAGGAGAAAGATCTACTTCTTCTTTCCTGAAGGAACTTCTTGATGATATCCTCGAGAATTTCCTAAGAGCGAATTTTTGGATGAATTAAAAAACGAGCAGACTTTCTGATGAAATTTCAGAAAAAATCTTTTGGAGAAATTTCAGGGGTCTCAGAAGGAATTTAAAAAAAAATCATGAGAATTTCAGTAGTAACTTTCGAAAAAATAATTAGGAAGTATAAAAAAATCATAACATTTGGGTGAATCTCAGAAAAATCTTCTGGAAGAATCTCAACAGGACTTCTTCTTCTTTATGGCTCGACGTCCCCTGGAACTTGGCCTGCCTCGCTTCAACTTAGTGTTCTTTGAGCACTTCCACAGTTATTAATTGAAAGGCTTTCTTTGCCTGTCATTGCATGAATTTGTACATTGTGAGGCAAGGACAATGATGCACTATGCCCAGGGAGTCGAGAAAATTTCCCCGACCGGAACGGGAATCGAACCCGCCGTCTCCGGATTGGCGATCCATAGCCTTAACCACTAGGCTAACTGGAGACCCGGACCTCTTAGGTAAAACCAAGAATAGATTTCCTAGGATATAATGGAATTTTCAAAGGAATTCCCGTAGAAACTTGAAGAATTATTTAAAAAATGATATTTAGTAGAAGTGACCAGATATAGTTTGTACTGATGCGAGACATAGTTTTATATAACTCAAATTGTAAGTTTTTCATTGATTCAGTGACCATGTTTTCAAAAAAAAAAAACTTAATAATATCAAAATACAGGATGCTAACGTCACAAAAAGAAAATTATTTTTAAATTTTTGTAAAATGTAAAAAATGTAAAAATGTAATTGTAATTTTTTATGAATACGTCAATCAAATATAGATAATGCAAAACATAGCCCAAAATTTTTTTTTTTTTCAATTTAACAATTATACAAAACAACGAATATAAATTTGAAACAAATAGTCTTAATAAAAAATGTCCAACAAAATAACATAAAATTATAAAATGACGTCTCTGCATAGTTTATAAAGGATGTTGATAGAATCCCAATATGGTCACCACAATGGCCGACTTTCGTACCTACTCACGGTTTCAGGCACTCAAAGGACATTTATACTGTTGTCAGACGTTCATTTTTGTGCATGTTGAATTTGGATCCTAAAGCGTTTGTTTTTAAAATTTCAGTTAGAAGTGTACAATAAAAGATCCTCTATTGATTTTTTTGGTATTATTTTAGATATCCTTGTAAATTAATTTAAATCTTTTTTGCTTTTTCTGAAAATTATCTCTGAAATTTATAAGAGAATTCCTTCGAAATGCCTGAATATTTTTTCATGATTTTTTTTTGTACAAACATTGAAAGAAATTGCTGGAGAAAATTTAGGAACGTGTTTTTTTTTACAAAATTGTAACTTCTATAGAAATGGCTTGATCATTTCTACAAATTCCCTGTTGCATCTATTCACGTGAATCCTGGAGAGACCTTAAAAATGCATAAAAGTCCCTGCAAAAGAACAGCTATTGAAAACTTTAAGAAAAAAAATCTTGAGGATTCTTTTCAGGCATTGCTAGATGAATAGCTTAAGGAGTTCTGAAAGAAACCCTTAAAAGACCAGGGAAAATCCTGTGGCAATTTCAAGCTACCTTGCTTAAGAAAATCCTGAAGAGTCTGAAGCAAGTAAATTTTGAAAAATTTCAACGTTGTTCTTCGAGAATTTTCCCTGAGAGGTAACTAAGGCATTTTTTTCAGTATTTCGCTGGAAGATTCGTGTCTAACGCAATTGCATTTTGTTCATTGGCATTGCTCAAAAATTTCTCAAAATAATATTTTAAGAATTCATTTAGTTTTTCCAACTAAAACTCATGTTTGCTTTAAAAGTTGTACTATTTTTTCCACGAATCCAGCAGCCTTTGGCATGCTTCTTTAAGAGATTTCATCTGAAGGAATCTGTATTACACAAAGATCGCTCTGTGGGGTATAATAGTGTCGATATATGTATCGATATCTCTGAGAATAATTTGAGGAATATTTCTTGAAAAAAAAGTGAACGAAAGTTCTGGCAAAAAGTCTTCATATTCTCTTGCAGAGAGCTTACAAGAAAAGGTAAAACATATTTCCGAGAAAAATAATCGTTTTTTAACAGTCTTTTGATGGGTTGGAACAAACATAAAAATATCTTTTGCCAACATTCAAAAGAAAAAATGTTGTTATTAACCTTCACGTATCCGACCCCCGACAACTCATTTTCAAAACGCTGGCATTTCGTCAGTTTTCATCCGATGTTTTTGCAGTCGCCCTCAGTCGATCATAAATTGATGATAGTTTATTACACTTAAGTGGCCATGTAATATCCGGAATCATTTCAGAGATATTCCGAATTGTACTGGGGTCAGGGGGTGGGAGAGATGTCTGTTTAGCCAAATGCCTAAAAGTGATTGTTTCGTTTGTTATTTTGTTTGAGAGGCCCCCACGGAACCTGTTCGACGTGTTCCGGAGCGGCCACATCAGTGGATACATATTTCAGTAATTTTTTTCTGCCCCATTCTCTCGAAATCATGAAGACTGATACGTCACACGGAATGTTTTGGTTGCAAACCAGAAATGTCCTTGATGACACCCTCGTGAAACCTGTGGTAGATGTTCCGGGGTGGCCATATTAGTTGATACAGATTTCAGGGTATCGTTTCTGACTTCTGACGTTTCTGAGTCATTCGTAATCATGAAGTTTGATATGTTGCACGACATGTTTTGAATGAAAACCAGAAATGTCCCCAATGAGGCCCCGCGGAACCTGTCATGGTGATCCGGATAGGCACACTTATTCAAATCTGGTAAACGAAGTTGTGTTTTGTTGTTCGCAATAAAAATTCTGCTGAAAATCGATGATTCAAACACAATAACCCAGGAAATATTCACTTTTAGCCATTTCGGCACCCCCTGACCCCAGTACATTCCAGAATATCTCCGGAATGGTTCCGGATATTGCATGGCCACTTAGGTGTAACAAACTTGCACAAATTTATGATTGATTGAGGGCGACTTCAAAAAAATTGGATGGAAATTGACGAAATGCCAACATTTTGAAAATGAGATGTTGGGGTCGGGTACGTGAAGGTTAAACATATCAAAAAAATAGAGGGGTGTAATTTTATTGTAACTCAAGTAAAAAATACTTGAAAAGTGCCTATTTTTTAAAAAAAAAATCATCGATATCTTATGAACGGAATAACGTAGCAACATTCTTCGCGCACAAAAATGCACGTTTTAGAAGCTCTAAAAGTGGTTTTTAAACTACATTGACGAGAAATTTGAAATAAAACAGATAACGCGATAGAATGATTTGTTCTAGCGTCACTCTATGGAAACTATGGGAAAATGCTCCAAATTTGGTCAAACAGTTTAAACGCTTTATCTTTTAATTGCAAATTTCTCTTGTATCGACTTTTCGAACCAGAATATCCTCTTTGAATGAGAACTCAACTATACGCACATTTTCGTGCGCGGAGAATGTTGCTACGTCATTGCGTTTAAAAGATATTGATGGTTTTCTAGAAAAAAATAGGCATTTTTCAAGTGTTTTTTACTTGAGTTACAAAGTTATTTTTTGATATGTTTTATAACAACTTTTCTTATTTTTGAATGCTGTCAAAAGATATTGTTCTATGTTTGTCCTAACCTTGGTCCCAACCCGTAATCAGTCTTGACAGAAACTCCCTCGCGAGAAAATGAGGAAGCGATTTCGGCGATTTTCTGAGGAGTGAAATAAAACTCAGAAATCACAACGCAAGTCCTCAACAGCACCGAGCTAGAGCTTGCCGCGCAGCGAGGAGTTCGTCCAACACTCATAATTGCTTGTTGTGTTTCTCACGTCCACTCACACTCAAAAAGCTCTCGCGAGTTCCACTCCCATGCAAAGAAAGACTCTCGAGGCGAAAATCGCACTCAAAAACCCGAAATAATCATCGGCTCATTTTTCGTTCCCCTCTTCCTCGCTCAGTTTTTATTGCCTCTCTGTTTGGGGTTTGTTCGCTCCCTCGCGACGAGGCAAAAGCAAAACACCGCTCTAGAGCATGTTGCAAAACTCTTTTGATTTCGAGGAGGATTATCAAGCCTGCCCATAATATCACCTTTTCGAATATTTTTTTTAAAGAAAAAACACCTGTAAGTATTGAACCAAAAGATATAACTCAGCACACGAAACGACGCGTCTTCAAAAGCTCTACGAGTGTTTCTTGAGCGACTTAGATGAAAAATCAAAACTGAAAAAGTTAATGCCAGAAAACCGGTTCTTTTTGAACTACCCTAAGTTAATTCAAAAAATATCACTAGATCGGTAAATTTTCAAGCTAAATAAAAACTGTGTTCAGCAAACTAGCTCAAAATTTATAGATCTACAACTTTACCGAAGAATGTATATAATTATTCTTGTAAATTATAAATTTTGATTTCCAATTTCTTCGATAATATGGACCACGCTAATTTTCATGTACATTGGAAAGAGGGCATTATTATTAGGGACAACTTTGTAGAAGACCGTATTTGTCTAAAAAATCATTTGAAGCCGCTGAATGCATCTGTCCTCGTAAATCTGTTTCGTGGACCATTGTGCACAGATTCTAGAGCCTATGCTTACAAATTACGTTACGCTCTGGGGGATGGGAGAGAGTTCTCCCGAGTATTGCGGCCCATATGAAAATTAGGATTTTCATACCAAGAAAGCGTTACACAGCCCCGAGTGAAAAAAATCGATTTTATCGTTACGTAATGAATAGATACTGTGAAACAGATATTAGCGTTGAACGTTGACGTATCGGTTCTTGAGTCTAGCTCAGGTTATGTGGCTTATTGATAGTTTTATTCTAGATGTGTATGCATATTTCATTTTACTTACTCGAAGTTTGGAATCAATTTGTGAAGTTAAGTCAGTATTTTGGGGAAATGGCTTCATTGAGAATGAAAAGTAAATAATTGTGGGCGAAGGAATGTTTGAACTTATGTATGAAAATGTTTGCCAACAATCGTCAGTATTGTTAACCAATGAGAAAATGAAAATAAAGCCTGCGCACTTTAGAATCGGTACGCTTTCAACCGGCTGCAGATAAAAAACGGTTTAACCTAGAAAAAAATGTTGTAAGAAGCAAATGAAGCTTATTTATTTTATTTTGTGAGAAAAATATGAAAAATTCAGTTTTTATTTCTTCAAGATAAAATTTTGACCCGATTGTGAAATTCATGCCATTTTATTCTGCACAAACCAATGATCGTCAACATTTGCAAATTTCACAGATTACCGGCTGATATTTCCACAAGAAACAAAATTATATTCATCAAAGATATGCTCAAAACAAGTTACGGCATTAAACTCTTGACAAATATGGTTCACAAGACCATAATAAACTTATAGCCTTATTGTCCATTCACGCTATATTCAAAACATAGTTTAACTCAAAGTAATTTTTTATGAAAAAATATTTCCTGGGATCGTTTTTTGGATCTACAATTCCCCAATTCAAGTGGCCCAGCTTAATTCATATCGAAACCTGGATTATTTTTGGAATTATTAGCAGTTTTCCCTCACAGTTGTCGGAAATTAACAGTCATAAGGCTAACTCCTCATAATAAACCTAAAATAAGATAGTTTTCATGGATAAAACACTAAAAACCATATAGATTATGGAACCATAGATGGGATTCTATGATCACAAATAAAAAACTTCTGAGTAGATTCAGTTCAATTGAAAAAATCGTTAGATATTTCACGCCATCAAAACACATCCAATGAATTTCGTCTGCAATAGTCCATATAGCTTTCGAGCCACGATTAGTTATATTGTTCTGCATCAAATCATTGGTTTCTTGCATACCACAACTATTCGTATAGTATCCTTCCCGTATGCGTATTTGCCGAACTAAAGCTTATGCGAAAACAACTTTTTTGACCTTAAATATCTATGCAAGTCTTTGATTTTCCATAAAACCCTTCAAAGGCTTAAGATAGCTATATTAGAAATTTTAAAACACTCATGGAATATTTTACCTCCCTCAATCAACAATTATAATACCAACAACTATTCTATACTGCGTAATTGGTGGGTTTGGTAATTATATATTCCTAAACAAATCTTGAATCTGACAATGATTGATTTTTGCTCGATGTGTGCAGAAAAAACTGGCACTATTTACGAATTCAGATCATTGGTTCATCTAAAAATATAAAAACAGCAAATTTTATATTTCTCCTACAAACTACAATAAATAAGCTTCAATTGCTTCTAACAACACTTTTATCCAAGTGACACCGTTTTTGAGCGGCAGCCGGTTGAAAGTGTACCGATTCTAAAGTGCGCAGGCTTTAAGTTTACGTTTCGACCAACCAACTAACGTACCAAATTTGCCTTGTCTTCTACTCCCCGCAGGTCGCTGCTGCTCTCTTTGTTGTGCTCGCTCTGGCCCTGACGGCTGAAGCTCAGCCCGCGTGGCCATGGGCTCCATGGCCCGCTGCATGGCCCGCCGCTTGGCCACATGCGGCTTACCCTTGGGCTTGGCCAGCTGCCGCCCCAGCTCCAGCCCCCGTGGTGGCCGTTGATGCCCCAGCCGCTCCGGAACCAGTTGCCACCTCGGTCACTGCCACCCGTGGAGCCGTCCACGTTGCCCCTCTGCCCGGGCACGCCATCAACCAGCAGCAGCTGAATTTGGCCGCCGCACCAGGAACTGCCTAGAACTGTCGACACCTACCAATCCCAAAACAGAAACGCCGCCGTCAAACGATACTCAGAAGTCAATCGCTGTACCCGATGCCATCTTTAGTTCTTTCCACGCCATCTATATCTATTTCTGTTCTTGAACTATCAACGCGCATGGATCAATAAATGAAATCGCTTACTTTTTATTTCTCTATAAATGAATGGAAACAATCAGTCTCTTTATTTGGCTAATGAGTAGAAAACAACGAAAATATTCGACCACCTATCGGGGACTCATGGCTTGGAACCTCTTCAGCACCGACGGGGCCACGTAGCGATCCGTGATGTAACCTTGTCCGTTGACGAACACATTTGGTGTAATCCACGAGCCTGGTTGTACAGGGGTATAGTTGACCAACGAATTCGGCTGAGCCTGGTAGTTCATGAATTTTGGCTTCTCTGGTAAATGGTCCCAAAATGTTGAACTAGGATAGTACGGCTCTAAGGGTAGATGATCCTGATTCAATTCCTGATCCAGTGGATAAAAGGAATCAACTTCGTTGAGGTGGAAGTCCGTGTCCAGCTGGTGTTCCAGTTCCAACGGGGTGTAGTAATGACCTTCAATCGCTGTTATAGCTACTGCGAAGGTGATCCACACTGTTGATGTCTAAAAAAGTAATTAAAAAAAGCTTGAAACGGTATCTATGGATAATTTATTTGAAGGGCGAGTACTTTCATGTTGTGTCTCTTGAAGCACCAGGTTGAACCCAACTTGACACGGTAACGACCCGTTGAACTATGGTGGCTTGTGCCGGTCAGTGAACAGTATTTATTTCTTCGGCCGAATTTTGTACCTGCTGCGCTGCGCATTACCACCACCGCGCTCACCGGATGAGTTCGTATGGCTCTAGCTAGGTCAATCAATCCACGGAAAGGCGGGAAATTAATTCGATCGCACAGAGGAAGGCAGTTGATGATGTTTCGTGGTCGCCATCAGCTGGAGACCGAATGGTATGCGGCGGTGGACCAGCTAGCAGTGAATGGAGACGGTTCAGCACCTTTCGAGTGATTTTATGACTATGGGTTGGTTTTGATGAGTGAGGTCGAATAGGCGATCACCACCATCGCTTTAGAAGATGCACATTGACTTGGCACCATACAAATTATGGTGGGAGTTTTTTTTTTACAGCATTCTTCTGTTCCATTTGTGGAGATGATGCGATAAATAAAATAATGCAAAAATAAATCTTCTCACGAGAACTTTGAATAAACGTTTTTGCCTTTCTCGTACACCAAGGTGTACCGAAAGGCTATATGTTCACTCCAAAAACGAAAATTTGACAGAGCCCCCGGAGGGGTCAAGTGTTATATACCAATCGACTCAGCTCGACGAGTTGAGATGATGTCTGTGTGTATGTATGTGTGTGTGTGTGTGTATGTATGTGTGTGTGTGTGTATGTGTACAAAAAGGTCACCTCATTTATAGATAGTAAATATGAACCGATTTCAACGACCGATGGTTCATTCGACGCGGTATATTGCCCCATTGTTTCCTATTGAAAATGGTTCAGATCTGTCCAACCGTTCCAGAGTTAAGGCCATTTAGGTGTTCCGGACCGGTACCCCAGGAAGGGGCCAGATATTAAAATGCAACAAACCCATGCATGCGACCCATCAAACCACTGCATTTTCGATTTTCTGATGAACGGGAAGTAGGAAAATGGTCTCAGACTATATCTGAACCGGTAGTGTTTCGGAACCGGTTCCGGGTGTCCCGCCGGAAGTGGCCAAATATAAAAGTGAACATAACCCATGCATGCGACACGTCAAATAGCGGCATTTTTGATAACCAGTTGAATGGTGAGCAGGAAAGTAGTTTCAGACTATATTTGAACCGATAGTGTTCCAGAACCGGTTCCAGGTGTCCCGTCGGAAGTGGCCAACTAAAAAAGTGAACTAAACCCATGCATGCGACACATCAAAGAGCGGCTTTTTCGATAACCTGATGAACAGTAAGCAGGAGAATAGTTTCAATCCATATCAGAACCGGTTGTGTTTCGGAACCGCTTCCAGGTGGCCCGCCGGAAGTGGCCAATGAAAAAGTGAACCAAACCCAGGCATGCGACACACCAAATAGCGGCTGTATCGATAACCAGATGAACGGTAAGCAAGAAAATAGTTTCAGACCATATCTGAACCGGTTGTGTTCCGGAACCGGTTCCAGGTGTCCCGCTGGAAGTTGCCAATTTAAAAAAAACAAACCCAGGCATGCGACACATTAAACAGCGGCTTTTTCGATAACCTGATGAACGGTAAGCAGGAGAATAGTTTCAGACCATATCTGCACCGGTTGTGTTCCGGAATCGGTTCCAGGTGTCCCGCCAGAAGTGGCCAACTGAAAAAGTGAACCGAACCCATGCATGCGACACATCAAAGAGCGGCTTTTTCGATAACCAAATGAACGGTAAGCAGTAAAATAGTTTCAGCCCATATCTGAACCGGTTGTATTCCGGAACCGGTTCCAGGTTTCCCGCCGGAAGTGGCCAATTAAAAAAGTGAACCAAACCCATGCATGCGACACATCAAAGAGCGGCTTTTTCGATAACCAGATGAACGGTAAGCAGTAAGATAGTTTTAGTCCATATCTGAACTGGTTGTGTTCCGGAACCGGTTCCAGGTGTCCCGCTGGAAGTGGCCAATTAAAAAAGTGAACCAAACACAGACATGCGACTCATCAAATAGCGGCTTTATCGATAATCAGATTAACGGTAAGCAGGAAAATAGTTTCAGACCATATCTGAATCGCTAATATAGTAAACTGACGAAGTTGAAGGGGAGAATCCTGCTGAATGCTTCTGATGATGACCGAAGAATAGTAGGTCGAAACGCTTAACGCTAAACAAGCTGTATATCACCGATAGTCACCAATCAATCCTCTAAATAACATATCTGAACCGGTTGTGTTCCGGAACCGTTTCCAGATGTCTAGCCGGAAGTGGCCAGTTTAAAAAGTGAACCAAACCCATGCATGCGAAATATCAAATCATCAAAAATGTTCGATAACCAGATAAACGGGCAGCAGGGAAATAGTCTTTGACCAAGCTCTGACCACACCTAAGATTGCCAGCAGTGTTGCAGGATTAGACGCATCGCTGAAATTACAACAAAACAAAATCGATGCAAGCGATACATATGCGTAAAAGAACAAAATTTTGATAAAAAATCAAGCGATCTTGCAAATCACACCATTTTCCTGAGGCGTAATTACACAGTAGGATGAATCAACGTTGTATGGGAAAATTTTAATTTTATAGCACTTAAATTACTGCGCACAATTTTGATGCAACTGGTTGAGCCATCGCGCTCTGTAACACGGTTGAAATTTGAATGGGTTTTATTATGGGAAATTTTACTTGCTTGCACTTTTTTTTTGTCAAATTTTACATGAATCTTTACTCCACGTTCCACGCCCAATTGTCCCATGTTATATGGGAATCGCATATAACATGGGATAATCATGCGTAGAACGGCAGTATAACCAATGATAATAAAGTAAAGGCTAAACTGTGCAGAAAAAAAATTGCTGAAATCACGGTGTGTCTGGTGGACAACATTAATTTAAAAAAATCGGTATCGCTAAGACACCCACCAAACGAAAGCTAAGAGTCCCCCCTTTCATTTGAGACTTAAATGAGAAAGTTCTATCGGCGGGTCTAGAACATTTTTTTTTTGAAAAATATGATATTTTTCCTTTTTTTTCGAAGAACACATTAATGACAAAACACTGTTTTTCCATTGCAAGCATAACTTTCCGACGATATATTTTTTATATTCTGTTTATTATTCTACCCATAAAAGCATAATAGTCCCATTTGAATGGGAAATCCAGCAGATGACAGTTTTGTGTTTATGGGCAGTTTGGAGAAAGTACTAGAGTATAAACTAGAGTATAAAATCGAGTTAAATGGTATTCCTTTGAATTCCAATTATGTGTTTGCATCTTTTGACAGATACGAATACGTCTTTAGTGTCTGGTATTTGACTGGTTCACCAGCAGATCACCAATCGACCAACTTTTCAGCACATACCGTCATTTGGTTCTTCAGATTTGTGTTCTTGAAATTTCGAGGTGTGACTTCGTCATACATATATTCTTCTCAAACAGCTTCCATGTGCGTCTGGAACTCAAGACACATGTTTTCTTTCGTCTTCTTACTATTTTTCTTCTTAGCTTAACGTCCCTACAGGGACAAAGCCTGCAACTTGTTCTATGAGCACTGTACTGCTGGTGAACGCATAATTGTCCCACGTGTAAAAACAGACAATCGAGAAAATCGCGTCCAAAGTTCAAAAAAAAATAAATTGCCTCAACTATGACGCATAGGTACTGAATGGTGTTATAACATCGACCAATTTTGAATTTGAGCGCCATTTTTTTGTTTTAGAGCGATTTTATTGGTTCATAGGATTTGCAGTGAAACGTGACGCTTATGCGTTCACATTTTAGAATGTGACAAATCGGCGTTGCATTTTTTCGACAACTTTCGGATCAAAATATCTATTTTTATTTTCCTATATGATAGTACAGTATGAATCATGTTCAAAAGCTGCCAAAAATGAACAAAATCGGTTTACTTTTCTGGTCATTCGTTGACGCCGGTTTCCATCTGGATGGCAGTTTATGAATATTTGAGTGCTTCATTTGATCAGCCTGATCTCTGGGGTTTGCCCACAATTATTCAGCAACCGCAGCAACTTTATGAGAAGTCTGAATGATATTCAACAAGTTTCGATGTACTTCAGCTTCAGTGCAAACAAGTTGCTTGCCTTTGATCATCTCCCTGTAGCATCTAGAACACAACTGCAATTTCTTTATGCGTCATCGGTAGTAGCGCCGTAACTCCATGTAGAAGGTTTCAAATAATATTTAAACTCATAGAGAGTAAATCTAATAGGTATATTCTTACCATTGAATGAGATAAATTTAAATGAGCAAGTCCGGACTTTTTTGTGGGGTAGTACTAACTGCTATCTCTGATATCTTTCAAAAAAAAAGTTGTTATAATATTTATCAACAGCCTGCAAGTAGAAACAAGAACAAGTTAAAACGTTTACAATACTGCCGTAATTCTGCAAAGTGACGTAAGCGACATTGATTGTTTTGGCCCATTTCTTGGTTGTTATGCATAAAACTCTTGCTCATCTTCTAAGTTTCTTTCCATAGATGATAGGTTACGACTAGATCTTGCATTCTAATACAGCAGGCATACCGCAGTGTTATTTTTACACCAGATATTATGTATAATGTATCAAAAAATATCGAAATTTTGAATGGCGCTTACGTCACTTTGCAGAATTGCGGCAGAATACGTTCTGATTATTATGTATGTGCTCAGACATGTGTACTTTAATGTAACACATGTGTATATGTCAATCAAGTTGTAGAATTAAATGAAAAGTTGCTATAATGTCACGATGCTAGCAGAGGATCAAACTATCGATAACCGACAGATTAGCACATTTTTCTTAGTACACATATATTGTGTAACCGTTAGACATGTAGCAATAATTATTCTATTTTTGTCAGTTGACTTATGCTACCTGTTTACAAAGATATACGGTTACTAATAATTTTTATGTCTAATTACTCGTTATTAGACAATTTTGACATCTAACACATACACTGTTGTTCATCTTATCCCATCCGAAGGAGGTTTGGATTGTGAAAAGAAATAACCATGTGCGACTGTGGAATCGAGTTCAGTTCTAGGCTTACTGGCGACGGAGATAGTCAAGCTCCGTAGCTTGAAGGAATAGAAGCGCCCGTCTAGCGACTTGGGAGTCGTGAGTTCGAGTCTCACCGGGTACGTGGATTTCTTTTCATAATTTAAATCTGAATTTGTTCATCGAGTACATCTTCTGTTGAGCAAATGGATGTCAAAGCCTTTTCAACAGTGTAATTTCCCAGGTGGCTTGGTCAGCCAGCGAAATCAAGAAATTGAGATTTAAATTGCATCATCAAAAACTTTTAGGTTTTCGAAATGCATTACCTTTCAAATGTTGTACCCCGTGATCCGAGCTACTTTGATGTATGTTCTATTTTTGTTGACATTACTCGGCCTACTTCGATCGTAAAATTTTTAAATCATGAGACACTGTCAATAAAAACTAAGAAAATTGCAGCCGCAATAACTTCTTCCACATGTATAAAAGGCGAAGTTTATTTGTACATATGCCTAAATACTGCTGAAATTCTATTTCAACTGACTTAATTTTTTTTTGCACTAAGCAACATTTTTGCCTTTCTCGTACACCAAGGTGTACCGAAAGGCTATATGTTCACTCCAAAAACGAAAATTTGATAGAGCCTCCGGATGGGTCAAGTGTTATATACCAATCGACTCAGCTCGACGAGTTGAGATGATGTCTGTGTGTGTGTATATGTGTGTGTGTATGTATGTGTGTGCGTATGTGTGTGTGTGTGTGTGTGTACAAAAAAGGTCACCTAACTTTTAGATAGTAAACATCAACCGATTTTAACGACCGACGGTTCATTCGACGCGTAATCTGGTCCCATTGTTTCCTATTGAAAATGGTTCGGATCGGTCCAGCCGTTCCGGAGTTATGGCCATTTAGGTGTTCCGGATCGGTACCCCAGGAAGGGGCCAGATATGAAAATGCAACAAACCCATGCATGCGGCCCATCAAACCACGGCGTTTTCGATTATCTGATGAACGGGAAGTAGGAAAATAGTCTCAGACTATATCTGAACCGGTAGTGTTCCGGAACCAATTCCAAGTGTCCTGCCGGAAGTGGCCAAATGTAAAAGTGAACATAACCCATGCATGCGACACATCAAAGAGCGGCTTTTTCAATAACCAGTTGAATGGTAAGCAGGAAAATAGTTTCAGACCATATTTAAACCGGTAGTGTTCCGGACCTGGTTCCGGGTGTCCTGCCGGAAGTGGCCAATATAAAAATTGAACCAAACCCATGCATGCGACGCATCTAAGAGCGGCTTTTTCTATAACCAGATGAACGGTAAGCAGGAAAATAGTTTCATACCTTATCTGAACCGGTTGTGTTCCGAAACCGGTTCCAGGTGTCCCGCCGGAAGTGACCAATTAAGTAGTAAACCAAAACTATGCATGCGACACATCAAAGAGCGGCTTTTTCGATAACCAGATGAATGGTTAGCAGGAAAATAGTTTCATACCGTATTTGAACCGGTAGTGTTCCGGAACCGGTTCCAGGTATCCCGTCGGAAGTGACCAATTAAAAACTGAACCAAACCTATGCACGTGACACACCAAATAGCGGCTTCATCGATAACCAGTTGAACGGTAAGCATGATCATAGTTTCAGATCATATCTGAATTGCGTCGTCCGGTCAGGCGACGAAGTTGAAGAGATGAATCCAACTGAATGCGTCTGATGATGACGAACGAATAGTAGGTCGAAACGCGTAACGCTTAACAAGCTGTGTCCGATATTTGTCACCGATAATTACCAATCAATCCACAACTAACATATCTAAACCGGTTGTGTTCTGGAACCGGTTCCAGGTGTCCCGCCGGAAGTGGCCAGTTAAAAAAGTGAACCAAACCCATGCATATGAAACATCAAATCATCAAAAATGTTGTATAACCAGATAAACAGGCAGCAAGAAAATAGTCTCTGACCACACCTAAGATTACCAGCAGTATTGCAGAATCAGGATTGGATGCATTGCTGAAATTACGAAGGTGAACAAAATCAATGCAAGCGATAAATATGCGTAAAAGAACAAAATCTTAATAAAAATTAAGAGATTTTTCAAATCACACCATTTTAGATTCCTGCCGAAATATCTTGATAATGATCGGCATCCAGTGCTAGTGAAGGTGGTCAAGCAGTCAACTGAGAGGTTTGATATATTTCAGCTCTGCTTATACGTTTAACATAATACATAACTTCGGAATATAAGCCATCAATAAGTTTCCAAATTCGATAATGGCTTTGATATACAGTATCGGACAATAAAAATGCACCAAAGCCGTTTTCCCATACAAACTAGTAAACTTTGGATTGTCATATCTCAGTTACGTCTCAACCGATTGTTTTTATTTTTCTGTGACGAACTACAAAACATTCCAATTATCAAAAACTATTGAAAAAGTTCAGTGATAACTATTGATACAAAAGTTACAGATAGGTTGAATTTTGACAATAAAAATGCACCAAGACAAAAAATCGAGTAGCCAAAAATGCTGAAGTCAAATCACTATGGTGTCTTCTGCAAATATGTTTCTTGTGTGATGACCAATACATTTGCTGAAGACACCATAGCTATCTGACTTCAGCATTTTAGGCTACAAAATTTTTTTGTCTTGGTGCATTTTTATTGTCAAAATTCAACCTATCTGTAACTTTTGTATCAATAGTTATCACTGAACTTTCTCAATAGTTTTTGAAAATTGAAAAGCCTAACGTACTCACTTGCTTAGGGTGTCCATTATGCCCCTAATCCCCCTTAGCCTTTTTAAATTTTAAAGCGAAATTAGAGTCTACAAGAAAATGTATTACCAAATCCGATGAGTTAAGCGGATTTGTTCATTGTTTGTGTATTTTTCCATCAAATACATTAATTATTTATCAACTCCAAGTCAACGAGCACTGTGACAACAGAAGAAAATGAGATTTGTTCCGTTTTAGAGTATTCTCAGAATTCAGGAGTGCATATTCGACGAGAAAGGCACTATCACCACTAGGTGGATTAATCTGGTTTTTAAAGGAAATTTTGAATATATATTTGACCTGTTTACTCTTTTCGAAGGACAAGTTACTAATGGGCGACCTCATACAAGCCCATTTGGCTACACTCAAAGTTGAAATGAGAACAAGCACAAGTCTCAAAGATGATAATATTTGAAAAAAAAATTGTTCTAGGCCCGCCGATAGAACATTCTTATTTTAGTCTCAAATGAAAGAGGGGACCTTCAGCTATCATTTGGTGGGTGTTTTAGCGTTACCGATTTTTTTAAATTAATTTTGTTCTACCAGACACACCGTGAAATGTCATGATAATGTTCGACATCCAGTGCTAGTGAAGGTGGTCAAGCAGTCAACTGAGAGTTTTAATATTTTTTGCAATTTCTCATCGTAATAGGTTGTTTTCCCTCACGCAAATCTGACAGGAAAAGGCTTACTTTCCCACATCAAATTAGCAGTGCGGTAATGGTTCATTACAGCACTGATTTGCGTTGCGTAATGAACCATTACAGCACTGTTTTCAGTTTTGATCAACTTCTTGATGCTTCTGGACGCAGGTTTAAAAATGTCTGACAACTACTCAGCATAACCTGCTATGATCACACTTTCTTAAACATGGCTATGAACATCAGTGTGGAGTTTGATGAAAAAGTTTTGTTTAAAATCATCCTCAAATCTTGCCTCAAGTATGTAGTAATTTATGAAATTGCAAATAACGTTGTACGGAACTCGGTGTAGAACTCGATTTTTACAGCACTCATCGTAATTATCCAACTCGGCAAGCCTCGTTAGATAAATGTACGACTCGTGCTGTAAAAATCATCATTCTGCACCTTGTTGCGTAAACTATACGTTTAACATAATAAATAACATAGGAATATGAGCTATCAATAAGTTTCCAAATTCGATTATGGATTTGATAAGGTTCTTGCTTTTCTGAACAAGGCTGACGCAAATTTCGATTTTCCCTTAGGCCAGGGGGGTTCCCTCCTACGAAATTTTGGATCGGAATTCAACATTTTGAGGAAGGGCACAAATGAATAAACCAATAAATTTTTAAATTTTAAGGTGAAGTGTCCTCCAGAAAACTTTTTACCAAACCCGATGAATTAAGCGGTTTTGCTTAGTTGTTTGAGTATTTTTTTCATCAAATACTTTTATTATTTATCAACTCCACCCCCTCATTGACGAACGAGCACTGTGATAAAAGAAGAAAATGATATTTGTTCCGTTCTAGAGTATTTTCAGGATTCAGGAACACTTCGGCTTATGGCGACGGAAATATTTTAGAGTACATATTCGACGAGAAAGGCGCTATCACCACTAGGTGGATTAATCTGGTTTTTTTTTTTTGCTATTACAGTTCTAATGGGAAAATGATGGCTTCGGCAGTTCTGAACCTATAATCATCAAGATAGTAAATTAAGTTGGTGTGGCAGTGCCAAATTGGGGTTCTAAGGGGCCAGGGCAAACAATAACGGGGGCTCACTCAAAAGCTCACTTTTGAAATAATAAACCATAGCAGTGCATTTTTTTTAATCTTCCTACTCCTATTTTAAAATGTTGAAATTCATGCTGTTAACGAAACTGTTTTGTTGTTAGTTTATTCTTCTGGAATTGTTTTGTTGAATTGAGTAATAAATTTTTCAGTGTGCATTATTTACTTATTTGATATAGTAGTGTACTTCAATATATTCTTGATCTAGTTGTGGATACATACATACATACATTTATTTTAAATTATTAATTTTAATTCATTCGCCTCCAACATACATTTATTTGTTCAACATCATTAAGACAAGCCATAATCAACAACAGTACGCCACAATACTCGGTTTGTGGCTGCCGCTTTCCATCCTCGGTCGTGCCCAATGCTCGCCAGGTCACGCTCCACTTGGTCCGCTCTGCGCTCCACGGCTTCTTGTGCCAACCAGATCAGTTGCAAACACCAGCTTTGCAGGGTTGTTGTCCGGCATTCTTGCAACATGCCCTGCCCACCGTATTCTTCCGGCTTTGGCCACCTTCTGGATGCTGGGTTCGCCGTAAAGTGCAGCGAGCTCGTGGTTCATCCTTCTCCGCCACACACCGTTCTCCTGCACGCCGCCGAAGATCATTCTTAGCACGCGTCGCTCGAAAACTCCGAGTGCTTGTAGGTCCTCCTCGAGCATGGTCCATGTATCGTGCCCGTAGAGGATCACCGGTATTATTAGCGTTTTGTACATGGTGCATTTGCCTGTAAGTCGGGCCTTCCGTTGATGATGCGCCTCCGAATTTCATGGCTCACGTTGATGTCAGCCGCCAGTAGGACAGGATCCGAGGTAGACGAATTCCTCCACCACCTCGAAAGTATCCCCGTCTATCGTAACATTACCACCCAAACGGAACCGGTCGTGTTCGGTTCCGCCTACCAGCATGTACTTTGTTTTGAGGCATTCAACACCAGTCCGACCTTTACTGCTTCGCGTTTCAGGCGGGTGTACAGCTCTGCCACCGTTCCAAATGTTCTGGCAATAATGTCCATGTCGTCTGCAGAGCACACAAATTGACCGAATATTGTGAAAATCGTTCGCCGGCTGTTGAGCCCGGCTCGTCACATCACACCTTTCAGAGCGATGTCCATCACCTTGTCGCAGTCCCCGGCGAGATTCGAATGAACTGGATAGTTCACCCGAAACCCTTACGCAGTTTTGCACACCGTCCATCGTTGCTGTAATCAGTCTAGTCAGCTTCCCAGGAAAGCCTTTTTCGTCCATGATTCTCCATAACTTTATGCGGTTTATACTGACGTATGCCGCTATGAAGTCGATGATGCGTTGAGACCTGGTATTCACGGCATTTTTAGAGGAATTGTCGTACGGTGGTCCGTTGTCGACCGGCCGTTGAAGAAGCCGGCTTGATAACTTCCCACGAACTCATTAGTTTTAGGTAGCAGAAGACGGAAGATGATCTGGGATAGCACTTTGTAGGCAGATTCAAAATAGTGGTCGCCCTGAAGTTTTCACATTCCTAATGGTCGCCCTTCTTGTGAATGCGGTAGATTACCCCTTCCTTCCACTCCTCCGGTAGCTGTTCGGTTTCCCAGATCCTGTCTCTATCAGCCGATGCAGACAGGTGGCCAACTTTTCTGGGCCCATCTTGATGAGTTCAGCTGTGATACCATCCTTAGCAGCCGCTTTGTTGTTTTTGAGCTGGTGAATGACATCCTTAACTTCCCTCAGCGTGGGAGTTGGTTCGTTCCCGTCCACTGCTGCACCAACATAGTTATTTCCTCCGCTGTCTTAATCCCCCGTGTCTACATTCTCTTCACCATTCAGGTGCTTCGAAGTGCTACTTCCACCTTTCGATCACCTCACGTTTGTCGGTCAGGAGGCTCCCTTCCTTATCCCTGCGGATCGGCTTGCAGCACATTCTGTCGGGTTCCATGCTGCAGCATTACCGCCCACGCTGCATCTTTCTCCTCCAGAACCGCTCTGCACTTCTCGTCAAACCAATTGTTTTGTCACCTCCAATCTACGTACCCAATCCTCTAAAGGGGCCACATCGAGCACACCCTCGTCCGGCAACACTGCCTCGAGATTCCGCGCGTATGCGGTGACGACAGTCGCTCTAGATCGTACCGGGGTGGCCGCCGGTACTGTACAATGTTAATGACGGAGAGTTTTGGGCGCAGTTTAACCATCACCAGGTAGTGATCAGAGTCGATATTAGCGTCACCATAGGTACACTGATGACGATAATGTTGGAGAAGTGCCGTCCGTCAATCAGAACGTGGTCGATTTGCGATTCCGTTTGTTGTGGTGATCTCTAGGTGTAACGATACGGGAGGCTGTGCTGGGAGAAGGTACTACGAATGACCATGTTCTTGGAGGCGGCGAAATCGATGAGGCGTAAGCCATTTTCGTTTGTCAGCTGGTGGGCGCTGAACTTTCCAATCGTCGGTCTGACCTCCTCCTCCTGGCCTACCTGAGCGTTAAGGTCTCATATGATGATCTTGCCGTCGTGTTTTGGAAAGCGGTCGTACTCGCGTTCCAGCTGCGCGTAAAATGCGTTTTTGTCATCATCAGTGCTTCCGGAGTGCACTGTTATAATGCTGATGTTGAAGAATCGGCCCTTGATCCTCAACCTGCACATCCTTTCGTCGATCGGCCACCAACCGATCACGCTCCTCTGCATGTCGCCCATCACTATAAAAGCTGTTCCCAGCTCACGTGTGTTGCTGCAACTCTGATAGATGGTATGATTACCTCTAAACGTTCGCACCATAGATCCTGTCCAACACACCTCCTGCAGCGCTACGATTCCGAACCCGCGGTCCTTCAGTATATCGGCGAGTGTGCGGGTGCTTCCGATGAAGTCTATACGGAACCGCCAAACTACCCAAAATTTAGTTCTTTTGACGCAATTCCATAGTTCGGCCCAATAAGCCATTTTGAGTAAATCGATAAAACTCACGTTAGGTACATTGCCTTTACCCCCAGCTAAAAAATATACTAAAGAGTAGATAATTTCAACCTTGGACCCACCTCATTCAACTCAATTTTGAGTAAACCGACATTAACCCAAAATTGGCTTATTGGGGTCGAGGACCCCCGGTAGATGCATCTCTGTTTGTTTTTGACAACATCGGTGAGCCAGAGAGGGAAAACAACCTACTTTTGGGTAACGAGTTTATTCGATATACTCAATTTTGAGTAAAATCGACCTAAATATGAGGTAGTTTGGATTTTCCGTGTACAGTTCCACGTACCGAACTTCCAATCTCAAGTCTCTTTTCGTCACTGTGGTCGTCGCCATTGGTATCGGTTCGCATTCTTCTCTTGTTAATTTTTCGGTGCTTGTCTTTTTATGACTGGCTCGCAGGGCCTGAACCAACCCACAAATCCAGGGAACTCCCGGGTAGAAGAAAATAACTAACGAAGATCAATTTTTACCATTAAAAATGAATAGCTGAATGGCAAAATTTGTTATTTGTTTGTTGGGAATAAGAGTTAAAAGAACAAAAATTATATCTGACTTTGTACCGGAAAATAACTCAATAATAGTCTTTCCCAATAAGAACAAACCAAGGACAAAATATTTCAAAATGGAGAATAACTGAATAAGTTATTATCGAGTTATTGAGAACAGAGTAAGAGCAAAACAAGTTATTTCAAATAAGTTCGTCATAATTGTAAATTTTGTTCTCATGACTGGAAAAAACTGTATCGTAAGTTCTGAAATGTGTTGTCCTTGGTTTGATCTTAAAATAACAAAATAAGTTATTATTTTTTTTTCTGGAACAAAGTGAGTTATTATTTTTTGGTTTTTTTAGCTCTTATTCCTGACAAACCAATAACAAAATTTGCTCTTCATCAATATTCTATTTTAAATAAAATAAATACTAATTAACTCATCAATAACAAAACAAGTTATTATTAAATAAAAGAAAATCGGGTTAAGTACGGTTCCTTTGAATTCCACTAAGAAATTTGCATCCTTTGACAGATACGTATTTCGACCTCAACTGTAAGGTCGTCTTCAGTGTCTTGTACTTGACTCGACTGAAGAGATCCATCGCATTCTACACGTCTTATACAACTTAGGTAAAAATAATAGGTAATTTTTTTTTTTTTTTCCTGAGCATGCAAAAACTTATATCTATATTAACCTCCACCATAGAATAGGTAAAATTTCACTCCACCACCGAATAGGTACATTCCCCTCCAGCACAGGGTAGGTAAACAAAGTTCATGTATCACAGGTACATTATGAGACGCACGCCATACGAGAGTGCTTAGGGGGTAACAATTTGAAAAGCCACGAACTTCCATTACCTTGATCCTTATTCAACAGCGTGTTAGGTACCTGTTTGTATATCTCTAGACTCTCAGCAACGTCCAATTTCCAAGGTGAAGTTATATTTCGCAAAATTTGATTATCCTCTGTAGTTACAGGGTGGCCCTCCTCAAAGACATGTTCAGCAACTTTCGACCTGAAATCGTATTCCAAACCTCTATTCACTGTCTTCTGTGCCTTTCCCACCTCTGCCATATGTTCCCTGAATCTAACCTCCAAATACCGTTTTGTTTGACCAACGTAGACCTTATCACAATGGGAGCAACTGATTTTGTAAACGCCAGCCTTGTTTAGGGTATTGACCGGATCCTTTGTAGAGCCTAATGAAGTCTTCAACTGATTGCTTCAGCTAGAAAATACTAAATCGATCCCGAAATTTCTGAACCTAGAACGTAAATTATTAGTGATGTGTTGATCGAAGGGGACTGATACTCGCTTCAAAGATTCTGAAATAGGGGTAAGAGTTGTTAGGGATCCTCGATATCGCAACCTCTCCTTTTTGTCAATGATGGCCTGAATTGTCCTCTCCTTATATCCGTTGATTTTCGCTGTTTCGAATATGTGAGTGAGTTCCTTATTCTTCCCATCATCGCTTAGAGGTAGAGTCTGCATTCGATGAACCATGTGGTGAAAAGCTGCCATCTTATGTTGGAAGGAGTGATTCGACGAATAGGGGATGACACGCATGGTATTGGTAGGTTTCCTGTAAATCTCGAATTCGAACGACGAACTGTCTTCCCTCTTAACTAGTAGATCCAAAAATGGAAGTTTTCCCTCCTTTTCTTCCTCGTGAGCTACCTACCCTGTGCTGGAGGGGAATGTACCTATTCGGTGGTGGAGGGAAATTTTACCTATTCTATGGTGGAGGTTAATATAGATATAAGTTTTTGCATGCTCGGGAAAAAAAAAAAAAAAAAATTACCTATTATTTTTACCTAAGTTGTATAAGACGTGTAGAATGCGTTGGATCTCTTCAGTCGAGTCAAGTACAAGACACTGAAGACGACCTTACAGTTGAGGTCGAAATACGTATCTGTTAAAGGATTTTCTTTTATTTACAGATATTCCCCTAACAAGCCCAGGTTAATCATCATCATCATGGCTACCAAGCGGACGGAGCAGAGTTATTTCATCGATTTGAAGAGATCCATCATCAGCATTCAGAAGGACGTGGCATTTCTGAAGAAATGTCAAAAGGAGAAACTAACACCCGTTAGTCATAGGATTAAGGTCAAGAAGCACATCCCACCCAGCGTCACCAGGAAGGCCGAAGCAGAGTACATCGCAGACACCATCAAACGCCACTACGCCAAGTTGGACAAGCTGACACTTAAGTGCTATTCCCTGCATTTAAAGTTGGCCAACGAATATCCGGAAGGTTTCCCATTGTTCCTCACCAAGGTAAAGCGAGCAGAGGAATGTGAAGCAGACAGGAAGAGACGACTACACAAAAAGAAGCTGACGAATCTACGAAACGAGACCAGAGCGGCAAAGGACACCCACACTCCAATTCCGATGGTTCAACCCATTGAAGGATTCGTAGTAAACCGTTCGACGCAACAGTTCACAGAGGAACAATTGACACACCTCAATAAGGGGTTAGGATATGCGGTTACTTCGAAGCCAGACGTGGAACAGATCATCGTGGACATGGAAACAGCGATCACACAGAACGTTAACATCAAAGACCAAAATACAGCCAGGAACATCGTAGCAGACGCCATCAAAACAGGACAGCGCAGTAAGGTAAATTCAGACGAGACAAGGATTGTAACGGAACTTAAAAAGAAACCAGTATACTACATGAAGGCAGACAAAGGTAACGCGGTTGTTATTATGGACAAGAAGGACTACGACGAACAGATGGAGAAGAAGATAAACGAAGGACCATACAGACATCTACGAGTAGATCCACTACCCGGACTAATTAGGCTGACAGACAAGACACTGAAAGACTGTAAACCCATCATCGGAGAGGCTCGTTTGAAGGAAGCAAATCCCATTCTTCCGCGGATCAAAGGTCTTCCTAAAATTCACAAACCCGGTCAAGAGATGCGAGAGATTATTTCAGCTGAAGGATCCCCTACCCACAAATTGGCTAAATGGTTAGTTCAAGAGTTCCAAAGTATGCCAAAACCCTTCCCCACCAGTTCGGTCAAAAACACTCAGGAATTCACCCAAAAGTTGTTGGAATCAGGAACCATCGAGGAGGACGAGATTATGGTTTCTTTCGACGTCGCAGCACTATTCCCAAGTGTCCCTGTAAAGGATGCTCTTAATCTTCTCGAGGATTGGTTACTACCCCAAAAGTCTGACGCAGCTTGGAAAGGAAAAGTTAGGACTTATTTACGTTTGGCCAGACTGTGCATGGATGAGAATTACTTCCAATTCCGTGGACAGTTCTACAAGCAGACCAAAGGTGCCCCCATGGGAAATCCCCTATCCCCATTTCTATGCGAGCTTTTCATGGCAAATTTAGAAACCAAGCTTAAGGAGCAAGGTTTTCTTCCGGAGAAATGGTGGAGGTATGTCGACGATATTTTCAGTGTGATCAAACGGGAAGCTTTATCTAAGGTTCTAGAGGTCATCAACAATGTACATAAGGATATCAGGTTCACTCACGAGGAAGAAAAGGAGGGAAAACTTCCATTTTTGGATCTACTAGTTAAGAGGGAAGACAGTTCGTCGTTCGAATTCGAGATTTACAGGAAACCTACCAATACCATGCGTGTCATCCCCTATTCGTCGAATCACTCCTTCCAACATAAGATGGCAGCTTTTCACCACATGGTTCATCGAATGCAGACTCTACCTCTAAGCGATGACGGGAAGAATAAGGAACTCACTCACATATTCGAAACAGCGAAAATCAACGGATATAAGGAGAGGACAATTCAGGCCATCATTGACAAAAAGGAGAGGTTGCGATATCGAGGATCCCTAACAACTCTTACCCCTATTTCAGAATCTTTGAAGCGAGTATCAGTCCCCTTCGATCAACACATCACTAATAATTTACGTTCTAGGTTCAGAAATTTCGGGATCGATTTAGTATTTTCTAGCAGAAGCAATCAGTTGAAGACTTCATTAGGCTCTACAAAGGATCCGGTCAATACCCTAAACAAGGCTGGCGTTTACAAAATCAGTTGCTCCCATTGTGATAAGGTCTACGTTGGTCAAACAAAACGGTCTTTGGAGGTTAGATTCAGGGAACATATGGCAGAGGTGGGAAAGGCACAGAAGACAGTGAATAGAGGTTTGGAATACGATTTCAGGTCGAAAGTTGCTGAACATGTCTTTGAGGAGGGCCACCCTGTAACTACAGAGGATATTCAAATTTTGCGAAATGTAACTTCACCTTGGAAATTGGACGTTGCTGAGAGTCTAGAGATATACAAACAGGTACCTAACACGCTGTTGAATAAGGATCAAGGTAATGGAAGTTCGTGGCTTTTCAAATTGTTACCCCCTAAGCACTCTCGTATGGCGTGCGTCTCATAATGTACCTGTGATACATGAACTTTGTTTACCTACCCTGTGCTGGAGGGGAATGTACCTATTCGGTGGTGGAGGGAAATTTTACCTATTCTATGGTGGAGGTTAATATAGATATAAGTTTTTGCATGCTCGGGAAAAAAAAAAAAAAAAAAAAACCTATTATTTTTACCTAAGTTGTATAAGACGTGTAGAATGCGATGGATCTCTTCAGTCGAGTCAAGTACAAGACACTGAAGACGACCTTACAGTTGAGGTCGAAATACGTATCTGTCAAAGGATGCAAATTTCTTAGTGGAATTCAAAGGAACCGTACTTAACCCGATTTTCTTTTATTTACAGATATTCCCCTAACAAGCCCAGGTTAATCATCATCAAGTTATTATTGCAAAATATACAAATAGGATGTTATTTTACTTAAGATGCTCAGAATAACTTATTTTGCTATGATTGAATATTTTGTTATTATTCAGTTATTTATTGTTATTCAATGATAACTCAGAAATAACAAATTTTGCAATGATAATATTTTTGTGCTTAGCGAGTTATTTAGTGTAATTCATAAATAACATAAGAATGATAAAACGAGATATGATGGCAAAATTTGTTAATTTTTTGTGCTTGGTTTGTTTTCCATTACGGTTTCGCCCACTCGGAGTTTCTAACTATGGAACGACTTTTTGATTATGCGAAGTAAAACAGTGTGTTTCTAATACTACATGAAACTAAAAACCGCTTTCATTCCATATCCAAAGTTGCTTATAAATCTTGATTATATGGCCGGGGTTCTGCTAAACCGAACTAAGCGCCAAAAACTTTATTCCGAGATAATTAAGCTTTAAGTTCAACCACTCACAAATAAACAACAGCTAAGATTATTTGAACCTTGTCCACACACATGTAACTTGCAAGCCTTTATTAATCATCAGAGACGAAGAATACATGTCAATTATTTGAAATCATTGATATAATTACACTTAATTTTTCAGTACTTCGCACTCAGTTCACTCTGGCTGAACAAAAACATTGAAATATGGTTTATAGTTCAGTGTGGCTGACTGTGTTTCTTCGTTTCATAGAAAACCAGTCGGATTGTGAAAAAAAAAAACTCGATTTTTCATCGCCTATGAAGTTGAAATCAATATCACTCACAATTCTTTACATGAATCAGAGAGGACGCGTATATTATGGTAGCATGGAGGTTTCAAAAAAGTTTGAAATATGAACGGCGGAAGCTCTCCCAGCTCAGCCCTTCCCACCTATGTTTTTTTATAGGCGGTGCATGTGCAGGCACAGAGCAAGAGTGATTATGTAAAATGATGTCCTTGCATGTCCTGAGGTCCTGAGATGTGAAAATGGAGCAATTTGTGTACTTCAAATTTATACTGGTCGAAGAAAACCATGAAAATGATCTGCCAAAGTGAACTAAGACAAAAAAAAAGTTCGAAAATATTAAAGAGATTCGAACTTGGGTCCTTTAAGTGATAACCAAGCACGTTACCTCTAGGTCATTTTACTTAGCTGAAGGTCAGTCGTTATGTCTGAATCAAGTTCTAAACATTCTTCTCTAGCATGGTTTTCGTGAAAACGGCATTTTTCGATCAGCCAAAGCGAACCAAGTGTTTGATTTTTTTTCAAGCTTTATTATTCTTATTAGACCAAGCCCACTCGTGGTACACGCAACAGCACGTCGTTAACGATTTTTAATTTCGTTATCCACCCATTTTCGCACCGGTCGTTCGTTTCCATGTGAGTAAAATAATGATCGGTCGCCTTTCCGCACCGGTGGTCTCTATTCTATCCGTACAATCGGTTTTTTGCACTTCCGTAAATCATCGCAATATTTTGTTTACACACACACATTGATGACGTCAAACCCGACATTAACCTATCATTGACCTGTTTTCATTTTGGCCGGAAAACCCAATATAGACCCAACAGTTGTTCGATGTTGGTCCAACAGTGGCCCAACATACGATAAAAATTGACCCGACTTTGACCCGACATTGAACAATTTTTCAGTCTGGCGGAATTTTGCAGGGTTTTTCGTGTTTCGTGCCCTTCTAGTCATTTGAATGACAAGTCTGACCTTAGACCCTCCAAAACCCCCGAAAATGCCCCTAAAGCCCCTCCTTTCTTGAGACTCCCTTGAAAGTCCCCTGAAACTCCGCATGACCCTCTTTAAATCTCCTAGTCAATCTCCCTTCTTGAACTTATTTTCAACCTTGTACTCCATTTAGGTAATAGACTGAATCCATTTAGGTAATGAATCCATTTAGGTAAAAATTCTATTTAGGCAGTCCCGACTCATTACCTAAATGGAGGTTTTGGTGTATTTCTATGGTGTTATTGCAAATCTTATTCAGGATAATAATCTGTGCTCATATTTTGAAAGAAGGGGTTTTGGATAAGACTGAAAACTGTTAGTAAAAATTTCACTCAAATAAATAATTCCCTTGGAGATTTGTACCAGTTTTGGTGCGTTTCAAGATATCATTTTCTCAATAATGTATGAATGTATTTAATCCCGGAATTCAAGCAATCTTTTTGCCTTTCTCGTACACTAAGTGTACTGGAAAGGCTATATGTTCACTCCAAAAATGACTTTCTGATAGAAGGCCCGGAGGGTCAAATCACATATACTAATCGACTCAGCTCGACGAATTGAGGTGATGTCTGTGTGTGTGTATGTGTGTGTGTATGTGTGTGCGTGTGTGTGTGTGTCTGTATGTGTGTGTACAAAAAAACTCACATCACTTTTTGGCAGTAAACCTCATCCGATTTCAATGACCGACGGTTCATTCGACGCGGAATCTGGTCCCATTGTTTCCTATTGAAAATGGTTCGGATCGGTTCAGCCGTTCCGGAGATATGGCCATTTAGGTGTTCCGGAACGGTACCCCAGGAAGGGACCAGATATGAAAATGCATCAAACCTATGCATGCGACACATCAAACCACGGCATTTTCAATAACCTGATGAGCGGTAAGCAGAAAAATAGTCTAAGACCATATCTGAACCGGAAGTGTTCCGGAACCGGTTCCGGGTTTCCCGCCGGAAGTGGCAAATATCAAAGTGAACCAAACCCATGCATGAGACACATCAAACCACGGCATTTTTGATGACCTGATGGACAATGAGCAGGAAAACCATCTCAGACCATATCTGAACCGGTAGTGTTCCGGAACCGGTTCTCGGCGTCCCGCTGGAAGTGGCCAAATATACAATTGAACCAAACCCATGCATGCGGCACATGAAACCACGGCATTTTCGATGACCTAATGGATAATGAGCAGGAAAATCATCTCAGATCATATCTGAACCGGTAGTGTTCCGGAACCGGTTCTAGGCGTCCCGTTGGAAGTGGCCAAATATACAATTGAACCAAACCCATGCATGCGACACATCAAACCACGGCATTTTCGATAACCTGATGAGCGGTAAGCAGGAAAATAGGCTCAGATCATATCTGAACCGGTAGTGTTCCGAAACCGGTTCTAGGCGTCCCGCTGGAACTGGCCAAATATACCATTCAACCAAACCCATGCATGCGGCACATCAAACTACGGCATTTTCGATGACCTGATGGACAATGAGCAGGAAAACCATCTCAGACCATATCTGAACCAGTAGTGTTCCGGAACCCGTTCCGGGGTTCCCGCCGAAGTGGTTAAATCTGAAAGAGAAACAAACCCGTACATGCGTCACATCAAATAGCGGCTTTTTAGATTACCTAATGAACGGCCAGCAAGTGTTTCGGAATCGGTTTTGAGTGGCCGGAAGAGGCCAAATGTAAAAGTAAACCAAATCCAGGCATGTGACACATCAAATCGTGGCTTTAGCGATAACCTTATGAACAGTTAGCTAGAAAATAACCTTACGTCACGCTAAAGACAACTGGTAGTGTTCCGGAATTGGTTCCCGTCGAAATTGTCAAACCCTGCATGTGACACCTTCAATAAGGCAATCCATGACGACTTTTCGCGATGGGGGTGACAGCCAAAACTGTAAACACAGTGTGAGTACAACTTAACAAAGTTTCGTCAAGTGTCGTCGTGTTCAACTGCCACCCCGATCATCGATTGTCAAAAGTACATGGTAAACAAAACAAATCAGCTGATCGCATCTGTCTCATGGATTGCCTTATTTGCAGCGTTTTTGGTTAACCGATGAGCAGTTAACAAGACAATAATGTTAGACCATATTTGGTTCAACCCGTAGTTACCCGGAATCAGATCCGGGTAGTAAAATGTAAAATTTAACCAAACCTATGGATGCGATACATCAAATCACGACCAGTCTTGTAAACATTCGACACTTTTTACTACCTTCATTCCGATGCCGCAGTCGGGTGTCAGTCGGCTTTGTTCCATTCGTGCGCTATTGTTACCTCTTACCTACACACAACACGAGCAGTAGAACGAAGATCAATAAACATAAGAAAGGGTCAAATCAATGTCATCTGACACGATGACATGTGTTTAATTCTAGCTTTACGCATAGATTTTCAGCCAATTCCGATTACACTAGTTTACAGCATTTTTGAACTCGGTAAGCTGATAATCATTTTTGGTGTAGAATCATGCCCTGAGTTCGAAAACGCGAAGGAAAAAAATTACAGTAGAGCGGAAATTTTTTCGACTTTCCATACAAGGTTGATAATTTGAAATCGATTTTTGTTCTATTTTTAAGCAAAGTCGCTCACTTCAAACATCTCATTCTTCGTAATCAATGCTCCGATTAAGCTGAAATTTTTACTGTAACTCGCCTACATATGATATGTCAAATAAACGTCGAGAAAGAATTTTTAGGTTGTTTTTTTCTTATTGAAAAAAATACATTTCTTCAAAAAATTTTGGGAATTTTGCTAAAATTAAAGAAGATTGTCCCTAAAACTCGTCAATATCTTGAATTTCATCAATCTGACGCAAAACCTGTATTCAGGTGATCGAATGGTATTGTATTCAGCTTTCAATTTATGGAAAAAGATTTAAAATTGGTTGAACAAAACGCAATATATTTGAATTTTAGTAAATTACATATTTTGAAAAATTACAAAACTCGATATTGAGCTAAAACTCAAAAACTGTTCTACTTTAAATTTTTTGAAGATCGGTTTCGAAATCAGCACTAAATTGTGCTTCAAAAATTTTGGTCGTTGACAGAAGTTCACGACTTTCGTTTTATTTTGTAAACTTGTGTTATGAATGTTAATATTAGTTTATTATTGCATGTTGCATTGAATACGACACACAGATGGGCAACATAGCTCTTATTATGGAAGAAGACAGGAATAACAAAAGCCGAACTGTCTCCTAAACCGCTATCGTGGTGAAGTGCATTCGTTTGACATTTTTGTTTCGAACAGTAGTTTGATTGCTTGTGTTGCGAATGTCGGAGACAAAGGAGGCCGAATATCGACGAAAAGGTTCAAATGACTGTGATCTCTAACAAGACTGATCACGACTTATCGACAACCTGATGGAAAAATAGGGTCAGACCACATTAGATTTTCGGTAGTGTTGCGGATTCAGCTGTGGCTTCGAAAGTGGTTAGAAGTAAAAGTGAAGCAAACCCATTCATGCGATATATCAAATCGCGGTGATTAGGTAAAGGTGAATAAATAGCAATAAAATATTCTCAGACCATAATTGGGACACCCGGTAGTGTCATGGTCCATGACTCATGGAATCAGATCCGGCTATCCCACCGGAAATTACCAAATATAAATAAACCCATACATACGACACATCAGATCGCAGATTTTTTGATAATCTAATGAACGGTTAGCAAGAAAATAGCCTTAGATCACATCAGAGACTAGCTGTTGTGTAGCAGAACCAACGTTCATGTGAAATTCGTGGCTTTGTTTAATGGCCTGCTAAACGTTAGGTATGAACAACAGTGACGAATAGGTCAAAGTTCTCATATATGAAAGAGAACAAAATATGTATAGACAAAACTAAACCGATCTCATTAAATCGTACCATTCCAGATTCCTAAGATGTAAATTTATAGCAGGATGGGTCAACGTTGAATGGAAAAATAAGAATTTGATCGCGTCAACAGAAGATGGTGGCTGTTTTAAGGAATTTTGAGCTCTAAAACTATGTAAAATAAGTGTATTTGGTATGGGAAATATGTTCAGAGTCCACCAGAGTATCCAAGATAGCGGTCCAAAGTCCAAGATAATGGCCCAGTATTCAAGTTAGTGCCTATTTTATAGGATTTTTAATTTTTGCATTATGGGCATATTTTGTATGAAAATATGTCCAGAGTTCAAAGTTTGTAATCAGAAAACCCAAGCTGTGCGCTGTTTCTCAAGGTCTGCAATATGACTATAGTTTGAATGGGGAAGAATGCCGGTCTTCATCCAAAACTGGTAACCAGAAAATCATAAACGACATGCCAAAATTCAATACGGCGACTATTTTATTTAATTTTAGGTGCAGTGTCCAAAAATGAATACCAGAACATCCAAGATGGTGTCTCAATGTTCAAGATGGCGGTTAGTTTAGTTGGGGTAGATATCCGGAGTCATAAAATGATGACCGGAAAAATCTAAAATGACGTTTCAAAATTTTGCGGCTTCATGACACTTGTTTGGTTTTGGATCGTTGTCTTATATTTTCTGAATATTGGATGTTATGCTAATATAAAATGTATCCATATTGAGTAGATTTAGCAAGCAGTTTTCATTTTGTATTTATGTCAATGTCATCAACATGTCGCTCGAGTTTTGTTGAAAGGATGTTTTAAAGCACGAGAAAGTCACCATCACCGCTAGGTGGATTAATTAGGGTTTTTAAATTATATGTTTGTTGCTTACTGTATGACTAGTAGGTTGAATTTTTATCTAAAATAATATCCATCTCTTTGATATCCATGTTGCCTTTCTCGCAAGAAATTTATCTGAATTTGAGATTTTGAGCATCTTTTTTAATAATTAGGTTTATTGAATAATTACATCCCTTGCATTTCCAACACATTTATTACGTAGTTGTCTCCTTTACAACTTCGCGTAGGTCAAAATTCTTGAATCCTGGTCATAGTAGAAGCTGTCTTCTAACAGTCTGCGATAAGTTTTCGCAACCTTTTTTCATAAACGTGTATTTTAACATCAGCTAATTCTATACTCAGTCACAACCTTTTAGTTACAAAGCATCAATCGGAAATCTTAATATATATTGCGATATTTTATATACTGGTATATGAATATTTTGTTGGAAGCAGATTCTATGCGCTTGAAGTAGACTGCGTATTTGTCAAAGTACATAATGAGCAGCCAGTACGGAACCACCCTGGTAAGCAATCGTGTTGCTTTTCTTGTCAATATTGATGCTTGCAGCATATTATAGATATGACACATGCATCAAAGCGGCCAGGTCTACTGCGTTGTATTTACGCGCAAAGATGATTCTTCGAAATACTTGGAGTACAGAATATTTTCTTTCGGCAAGGTACTTCTCTAATTTACAGGGGAGGAAGGCGATCCAGATAGCATGTTGATGAATATGTTTTAAATATATGAAAATGTGGATAAAAGAGCTACGTATAAATGTGTAATATTGGAAAGATCTCCCCAATTGTTGGGTTGTTTTTAAAGATCTGATGTCGAACCTCCTATTCTGTATGAATGGTGTTATTCGCATGGGGTCTTCGCAGATTTTTTTTTTTGCTTTGCCTTATTGTTTCTACAAGGGTGAAGTTACCCATTTCGCACACTTTCTTCCTAATGTCTCGTTTATTTAATTTATATTTTTAAATTTATATTTAATAAACCACCCACTGACGACCACCATTTTCAAAAACAGCAATCAAACCAATACTCCTTTGCCTTTTTCGAAATATTCACGACAAAACGAAAGGCGAGGCACATCTCTTTCAAAGCGGGGGATCTCAGCCCGGAAAGTGAAGCAAGAAAACCTCGTGGTCACTTATTACCGTCAAATGGTATCTTTCCGGGTTAGAAATTACGTAAAATTTCAAAGTAAGTAAAAATAAAATTTTTAAATATTTGATGCAAACTTCATTAAATTCCTACCTATATAAAACAAGAAAATCATTCTCTAGATTCTATATACCTGGCAACAAATCCATACTCATGTTCTTTCGTCTCCTCTTTACGCTACCCAGAGAGCTAAACGCGAGAGAGCGCACGAGCCTACGGATAGAGACCGTACTTTGCGTGTGTCTATATTCTAAGCCCTGCTACGAACCGTACGTAAACTTTTCGCTTTCGAGCCCTACTTAGCAGCGACCGGTGCGGTTCGTTTCTTTGTTCGGGGCTCTACTTAACGTTAAAACGCTTGATTGAGCCCATGAGTGGGCTTGGTCTTAGCCTTGTTGTTCAATGACGGCTTCTGTGTTAAATTATCAGTATGAGGTGTGTCGACATAACGCAGGTATTTAAAACCAGTTGATTTTTGTGTTGTTGAGAATAAATAGATTCTAAAATGCAGTGGATTTGGTTCGGTCTGGCTGAATGTGATTTGGAAATGGCAATTAGCACCATCGAAACATAATTGTATCCTCCAACATCCGTATTTCTAATAACTTGTTCAATTCTCCCACAGATTGTTACTGTGAGTCAGTTTGAAGTTAGAAATTTGACGGAGATGAGCATAACTTGAAATGTTCTTCATCTGGACCAACACTAAAACATTTCGCTGATTATATGGAATGGTTTACAGTTCACTCTGGTTGGATGCAATTTTATTTTTTGTATGTTCTGCCAAACAGAAATTTTGAATTTACTCCACGAAGAGCTGTCAGAGTTACTGGATTTTTACACTGAAGGTAGATCATCATATTCTTCATCCAATGGTTAAGAAAACTCATTTTTTCAAAAAATGGTCTTTGGTTCGGTTTAGCAGAACCCCGACCATATAATGCATGCCATAAGTGAATAGTTCCACCTCCTGGCCTACCTGAGCGTTTAGTGGGAAAATAATCAAGACGTCACGGCATGGACAGCACTTGTTCAAGCACACCTCCTGCAGCCCTACGACAAGGGCGTAGCCAGCTTTTCGGTTAAAGGGGGGCAAGAACCCTTAGCAAATTTATACCTACTAGCTTTTATTGATAAACGCAAAACGATGAAATTGAATTTAATAACATTATATTCTAAAAGTATTATTTAACCCAATGGTAGCGGTGACCAATTTGTGGAAGATCAAGAATTTTTATTCACTTGTGCATTATTTTGCAATGATTTTTTTTGTTATACATCAATAAGAAATTATATTTGAACTCTTTTGAAAATTACGAACGCTTTTGAGGACTCACCTAGAGTCATCTTGTTCCTGTATGCGTCATTTTTTAATTATCTGCCAATTCTATTCGCTGGAGGAATTGCTCCTGAAATTTTCTATGTATTGCAAAACAAAAATCATCAGGTAATCCTGGAGAAGTTCTTGGGAATATACATCCCTGAAAAGATGATTGAAAGATTTCTGAAATTTCCGACGGAACTCCTGAATAAATTTTTGGAGAGAACCTGAGAGGAATTCCAGAAGAATTCCTGAACTAATTCCTGGAAGAATCCTCGAAGCAATCTCTGGAAGACTTCCTGGCTAAATCTCTGAAGAAATACCTGGATGTAGTCCTGGAGCAATTTATGCAGTAATGCCTGAAGAAAGCCCGGTAGAATCCCTGAAGGAATTCCCGAAGGAGGCCCTGGAAGAATTTTTGAAAGTATACCTGGAGGAATGCCTGGATAAATTATGGGAGGAATACCTAGAGAAATTGTTAAAGAGATTTCATGAGGAAATCCTAGATAAGTTTCTGGAGGATTCCTAGGATTCCGGAGGGTTCTGAAATTCCGGAAGATTCCGAAATTCCGGAGAAATTCGTAGAAAAAATCAGAAGAAAGAAATTCCTAGAGAAAATCTTAGAGAAGTTTCTGGGGGAATTCTTGGAGAAACCTCTGAATACATTTCTGGGAAAATCTCTAGAGAGAATCCTGGAGGAATGCTAGAAGAAATTTCTGAACAAATTCCTGGCGTAACACCTAGAGAAATTCTTTAGATGAATTCTTGGAGCAATCCCTGAAAGAACTTCTGGAGGAATTCTTGGTGAAATCTCCAAAGGAAATTTGGGAGGAATTGCTGGAGAATTTTCTGAAAAAAAAACCTTAAAGAAATTCCAGAATGATTTTCTGAAAGAGGAATTTCTAGAGGTTTTTCTGGGACCATCCCTAGAGAAATTGGTGGAGAAATCCCTGGAAAGCTCTAGAGGAATTCCTGGAGGATGTCTGGAGGAATCCCTGTAAAATTACTGAAAGTACTCGTGGAGAATTTTCTGGAAGAATCTCTGAAGAAATCCCTAAAGGATTTCCTAGAGAAATACTTGGAGGAATTGCTGACATAAATTCTGAAGGATGTCCAGGAGCAATTTCTTGAGAAATTCATGAAGAAATTTCTGGGGTATTTCCTGGAGGGATGGATTCCTGGTGAAGTTCCTGGAGAAATTCCTGTAGGAATGCCTAGACGAACTCCCAGAGGTTTTCCTGTGGGAATTGCTGCAGGAATCTCCACAGGAATTCTTGGGAATTTCTATTTCTGTTATTTTTGCCATTTCTGAAAAATCCCTAAAATCCTAGAGGAATTTCTAGCGGAATTTCTGGAGGAATTCCTGGGTAAGTCCTCGAAAGAATTCCTGAAGAAATCCCTGAGGAAATCCTTGAAGAAATTTGTGGAGAAATCCCTGAAGAAATCTCTGGAGGAACTCCTAGAGGAATACCTGGAGGAATCCCTGAAAAAATCCTGGAGAATTACCTGGAAGAATTTCTGAAGAAATCCCTAGAGGATTACCTGGAGGAATCTTAGGAGAAACTTCTGGAGGATTTCCTGAAGGAATCTTCGAAAGATTTCCTGGAGGAATCCCTGAAAAAATCCTTGAAAAATTCATGGAGAAACCTCTAGAATCCCTGAAGCAATTCCTGATGAAATCTTTGGAAAAATGCCTGTTGGAATCCCTAGAGAAATTGCTGACATAATTTCTGAAGGATGTGCAGGACCAAATCCTGGAGAAATTTGTGAAGAAATTCCTGGGGTAATTCCTGAAGGAATTCCTGGGAGAGTTCCTGGATAAATTCCTGGATAAAATCCTGGAGCAATTTCTAGAAGCATTCCTGTAGAAATTGCTGGAGTAGTCCATGATGGAAATTTGTGGAGAAATCCCTGGAGGAATCTCTAGAGAAACTCCTAGAGGAATCCCTGAGAAATTCCTGAAGGTCAACTTCCTGGGAGAATTTCTGAAAAAATCACTAGAAGATTTGCTGGAAGAATCCTTAGAGGAACTTCTGGAGGATTTCCTGAAGAAATCTTCGAAACATTTGCTGGAGTAATCCCTGGAGAAATTCGTGGAGAATTCCCTGAAGCAATTCATGAAGAATTCCCAGGAGAAATTTCTAGAGCAGTGCCTGGAGCAATTCCCGAAAAAATCCTGATCGTATTCCAAGAAGAGTTTCTGAAAAAAACCCCGGAAGATTTTCTGGAAAAAATGCTAATATGATAACTGAAGGATGTTCAGGAACAATTCCTGGATCAATTCCTAGAGAAATTACAGGAGGAATTCCTGAAGAAAATTTTGGGGTAGTCCCTAAAGAATTTCCTGGAGGAGTTCCTGGATAAAAATCTGGAGGTATGCCTGGAGGAATTCTTATGGATTTTCCTTTGGGAATTAATGAGGCAATCCTTGAAGGAATTCCTGAAGGAATCTCTGCAGGAATTCTTGTAAAAAATACAGCATGATTTATGGAATTAGGGAAGAAATTTCTGAAAAAAAATCTCTCAAAAATTCTTGGAGGAATTTCTAGAGTAATTTCTGGAGAATTCCTCGAAGGATCTTCTGAAGGAATCCCTGAGGGAATCCTTAGAGAAATTTGAAAAGAAATCCCTGGAAAAATCCCTGATGAAGTTCTTGGATGAATTTTAGTGGAATTCCTGGAGGCAAATCTGGAAGAATTCTTGGAGGAATTCCTGGAAAAAATCCAAAAAGTATTCCTAAAGAAAATCTTGGAAGAGTTTCTGCAGGAATCTTTGAAGGATTTCCTGAAGAAATTTCTGGATGAATTGCTGACATAATTTGTTAAGGAATTCCTTGATTAATTCCTGGTCATGTTCCTGGAGGAGTCTCTGAAGAAATTCCTGGAGTAATTTCTGGAGGAGTTTCTAGAGAAGACCCTGGATTCAATCCTGGAGGAATTTCTGCATGCATTTCTGGAGGAATCCCAGAAAGAATTCCAGAAACTCCTGGAGGAACTCCTGGGAAATTCCTGGAGGAATTTCCTGTGGAGTCCCTAAAGCAATTTCTGGAGGAATATCTGGTAGAATTCCTGGAGGAATCGTTGAAAAAATTCATGGAGAAATATCTGCAAGAATCCAAGGAAGTATCCTTGGGAGACTGCCTGGGAGAATTCCTGGTGGAATTCGTGGAGGATTCCCTGAAGTAATTACTGGTGAAATATTTGGAGGAATTCCTGTAAGAGTCTTTGAAAAAAAAAATCCTTGGAGGAATCCCTTGAAGAATTCCTGGATACATTTCTGTAGGAATTTCTGGTGGAGTTCTTGGAAGAATCTCGGAAGCAGTTACTGGAGGAAGCTCTGGAGGAATGGCTGGAGGAAGTCTTGAAATCCTGAATGTATTGAGGAAACTCCTGGAGAAATATCTAGTGGAATTTCTGGCGTAATTTCTGAAGAAATCTCCCTGGAGAAATTTTTAGAGAAATTCCTGCAGGAATTCATGGTGGAATCTCTGGAAAAAATCCTAGAGAAATTCCTGAAAAAAAAAATTCTTGGATGAACCACTTAAAGAGTACGTTGAGGAATACCAGGAATAATTCATGAAGAAATCGCAGATGGAATTCTTGGAGAAATTTTGAAGCAATCCTAAGAGTTCTTGAAGAAACTTTAGAAGGAATCCCCAAAGCAATTTTAGTGGAGTTCCTAAGGGAATCCCTAAACAGCTCCTGTACGAAATACTGGATTAATTACTGGAGGAGTTCCTGAAAGAAACACAAAAGAAATTCCCCTCTGGATAAATTCTTGAAGGAAAATCTGGAGGAATTCCTGAAGAAAGCCCATGAGGAACCCCGGAAGCAATCCCATGAGGAATTCCTTAGGAAATCCCAGGAAAGCTTTCTCAACAAAATCTTGGAAAAATGTCTGTAAAAAAAAATATGGAGTAATCCATGTCTGCAATAATTTTTGGACGAATTATTGTTGGAATCTTTGGATAGATTCCCAAAATAAAGTTTTGTACAGTCTTTTAAGGAACTCCTAGATTATTTTTAGGTAATCTCTAGTACAATTTCCTGTATAAGAGTTTCTGGAAGATATTCCTGCTGAAATACTTCAAATCGTTCCAGATTGATTTATTGGAGCAATATCTAATGGCATTTTTGAATGAACATATGGAGAAATCCCTGAAAAAAAAAAACTCTGAAGGAACAAAAAACCTAAAAGAAATTTTGTGGACATTCCTTTTGAAATCCTTGGAGAAATTCCTGGAGGAATCCTGAAAAAAAAACACTGGAGCAACCTCTAAATATATCCCAGGAGAAATTTCCGGAGGAATGTCTAGTGAAACCCATTCTTGAAAATTTTGAATTCTTGAAAAATTCTCTGAAGCAATCCATGATGAAATCAGTGAAGGAAGGATTCAGGAGGAATACGTTGATGTATTCTTGCAGAAGTATCTGATAAAATTTCTGAAGGAATCATGGAAGGTATTCTTGAAGCATTTCTTGGGACAAGCCCTGAAACAATCACTGTCGGAACCCAGCAAGATGCCCATGGAAGAATACACCAAGGAGAAACTCCTGGAGAAGACCCTTGAGAAATTTCTGGAAGTATCCCTGAAAAAGTTCCTGAATAAATGCCTAAAGGAATTTTTGAAGGTGTCCTTGAAAAATTCGTAAAAAAGTCCTAGATATTTCGCCCTTAGCATGACGTTTATTTGAATAAAATACTAGTGAAAATTCGTGTAGCATATAACTGTTACGGGAGCAAAGGGATACCGAAATCTTCGGAGCAGCTCGCAACTCAAGGGGTTTGGTGCGAATCAGCTTTTAGCTGAAAAAGTATTTTTATTAGAATTACAACCTTTTATCTATTAGATAACTTACATAATTCGGTTTTACATATGTTTGACATTCGTCTGTCCTTTGTCCCATAGCTTATATTCCTTATGCATCTGTGATATAGTTTTAAGGTTAATTTAGTTCAGATAGATTTAGGTTCAAACTTACTGTGATAGCTGTCTGTGATTTAGCTTACGAATTCAATGTTACATTTCAATAATTAGGAAACTTTTAGGTATGTTCTGGTAAACAGACGTCGGAGATTACCGATCGTCAGATCATCAACGTGAATATGGCAACTGTTCTTTCTTCTACTTATTCATTCTGACTTTACATTATTATCTACGCATATATTGACAGACTACAGATCTGTCACCACATCGCCGGCAGTGCTGGCAGCAACATATAACTGCACTCTATAGCAGCATATTAACATTATTTGGTTAAATTCTATGATAAGATTGAGAGAAAAAATTGGCGAAATTTCCTGTGGTTCTCGAGTGAAACGCTTCGATTGTTGTAGATAAAAACTTAAATTTTTAGAATAGTTATATTTCTGGAACTCAAATTAGAAAAAAAAAATCTGTCGGCCAGGGGGGCCACGGCCCCGCTGCCCTCCTCTGGCTACTCCCATGCCCTAGGATGCTGAATCTGTGGTCTTTCAGTGCATTGGCATGTATATGGGGGCTCCCGATGAAGTTAAAGGAGCTACAACTGTAGCTACACGTACCGAGTTTTCAATCGCAAAGTCCTTTTTCGTCACTGAGGTTCTCTTTTAACTTGTTTTAAAAGAATTCTATTCTTGAAGGAAAAACCAAAGCACAAATAAGTTGATACACTTTTGAATTTTGCACCTCTCTTGTTATTGATCACATTGATGTGTTAGTGTAATACCAACAATTGATTCTTCACATATCACAAACTGTTGTGATTATTGAAACCTTTATCCTCGAGTAAAAAACCAAAATCGTCGTGTTCATAGCTTGCCATTTATTAGAGAGTACTTGTGGAAATTTACAAAATACTATCCAATTCGGTTAGAAAACTCCGAACAACTTCCAGGGAGTGAACAAGCTCTCTCACCGAAGAGGATTGAACAGAACCATGCGAGAGACCGTTGTTGTTGGTTGGAGTATTCAGTTGCACATTGTCCCAGCTTGTTTACGGCGGCAGTTGTTATTCCGATCCCGGAGCCGGGGCCAGATTCAGCTGTTGCTGCGAAACCGAGTGTCCTGGCAGTGGAGCAACATGAACGGCTCCGCGGGTGGCCGAAACGGACGTTGCTGCTGGGGCTGGGGCGGCCACCACCACTGCTGGAGCCGGAGCGAGAACTACGGTGGGAACACCCGAGGCGTCAACTGCCACGGCTGCCACTGGAGCCGGAAGTGCTGGAACCACAACTGCTGGTGGGTTCGATTGGACCACAGTGGAACCGGGAATCGCTAGTCCGGCGGGAGCTGGTACGACAACAGGACCGGGCCAGTACCACGGGATAATGGATCCTTCCACGCTCAGTGAAATGGCCGCGACGACAAAAACGACGAAGCACTGTGTTTGGGGGAATAGACGAGTTGTTAACCTTGGGGTACCTAATAATCCATGGTGGCGTATTCCTGTAACGAAACTCACCTTCATCTTTGGTAGTTGGTTGGCAGCGGCTGACTGTGACTGTTTGAACACGGAAGCTGATAGAACTGTGGCAGTAACTCAAGATGATCGATTCGTTTTTATAGTCTTCTAGATGTAACTCGGGGATCCGAGCGGCAGAAATCGGTATCAGACGCTAGAGATTCTACCTAGAGACGACCCCTGGTCCATAGCTCTTCTATAGTTTGATCTGGTGTGGGCACGGTCCACTCGAATTAATTACCGACCTCTCCTAAACACCCAGCTGATATGGTTGCAGTGTCGCCTGCCACCATCACTCAAGTCGGAATAGAATTTCATCAGCTACATTCGGGAGAGCGGGGTAAACTATGCCATTCATGAAAAACCTTGATCCTAGTCAAGCAACTTGCCACTCATTTGTTGCAAACCTTATCTTAAAGGTGCGGCATCAGGTTCTCACACGTTCGTCTTCTTAGCGGATGGGTCATAGGCTTAAATCTTCTAACAACTTTTCTAGCAAGCTGGAACCCTGAACTATTTGCTAACAGCAATACCTAACGAGCGTAAGTTTAAATTTAAGAGGAAGTCTCAAGTTCCATCTAATTGACTGAGAAACATAAACTGTAACAACATCAACGTTCTACCGTCGATGATCTAGAAGTGAAAGCAACATCATAGCTGTCAGTAACAGCTGTACATTAAGATAAATATGTCAAAAGAAACAATTCATACAGGACTAGGGCAAGGATCGGTATATTCGCCTCACTCCATTCATATTCACTCCTCTTTGCTGAAGCGAATCGAGAAAGAAGCAGCAAACGGATCGTCGTGATCAAACACGCAACCCCATCACCAGTGGGAAGCGATGAGCCAGCTGCTTGACATGAATATTCGTTGCCATTCGTCGCAGTCTGGATCGCACGCGAATGAATGAATGGCGAATGGTGAAGAATGCTGGTGAGCGATCGAAGCGGCTATTATCATAAGTAGAAGAGAATTTTTGCATGTAATGCATACATTTTTACTGTATTGTTGCTGAAATGCTAGATTAGCAAAGAAAATAATTCGAAAACATCAAAAATTCGTATGCACAATATCAATCGCATCACTCACGAATCGTATTCGCTTGCGATGCGAATGTGGACGAATGAGTTATTTCCAAGTGTGGCTTCCCACCGTTCGCCGGAGTTTGCTGTCGTCGCTGACAAGCATACACACGAACTAAAGCGAAAACTGTTCGCTGCTGACTGTCTTCGAATGTGGAAGAAGATAAAAAGTGGAAATCAGGAACCCTGGACTAGGGTATCGTACCATTTGGGCAGGTGTACCTATTTTGGGCACTTGCCGCTATAACTAAGTCAATTTCAAACCGATTGATTTGAATTTTTGTACACAGTTAGATACTGTACGTGCCTAACTCTAGACAAAATTTCAAATCAATCGGTCTGAAATTGACTTAGTTATAGTGGCAAGTGCCCAAAATAGGTACACCTGCCCAAATGGTACAATACCCTACTATATTTAACATTCTGTAAAAAAAATGAAATGAAAAAAAAAATTAAAAAAATGCAGGGCTAAATATCAGGGTTCTTGTTATTCGCCATCGAGCTAGTTTCAGTTTTATTCATTCTAAGACGCATTTTATCACATTTCATCACACACTCTTACAAGGCTCGCTTCAATCTCCAATCCCACAGTTGTACGCGGAGATGCACCGGAGAGGACGCAGCAGGGGTGAATTGCAAATATGGATTGAATTTTTGCATAAATTTACCGGATCAGGTGGAAGCGTCTAATCCATCAATGGAGGGGACGCAAAGCGATAAATGCATTAATGAGGTAATTGATACATCTATTTAATTGGGATCACATTCAGTCTCGGAGAGGCTGGAAAGCAGGTTACCGCACAATACATGCAATGATCTGGTTCGAATGGTATCTGAATCTATAAGTTTTGGTGTCATGACGAATGAAGGATAGTCTTGTGGATTCAAAGAAAGACAAGCAGAACATATTTATGCAAAGTTTTCATTAAATATGCATTACGCAAAGCAGCTCTCAATTGACATCAACCGTGTCAGCAGGTGAGAATATGATTTCAAGTTCTCGTTTGTCAGCTGATTGAAATTAGAGCAAGTCTTCAAACTGCTACTGGCTACCTACTACATCGGGACAAATTGGGATTACTTATAAAAGAGATCTCAACTTGCCACAACGATTAATACTTCAATCGAGCTCTACGTTAAACGTTGATGCAAAAAAGCACATCGCAAGTAACACAGCGTATCATTTGTTTGTCTCAAGAGCAAACTTATGTATCTCTGACAGATTTTGGGACGCTGATTCCGAATCAGCTCAGATTTGCTCCAGCACGCCACAATTTTGAGCTATACCTCAATGCATAGGCAAAATATGTGATATTGTGTTTTTTTTATTGCAAGCTATCAAGCATGGAATATTTTTTAAGCAATGAAAGGGTAAATTGGTCAATCAACATCTAAAATAACGACTCATGCAAAATATTTTGTTTTACCAAATCAAATTTGTTTAATTTAAGCATTTTATGTTAGTAAGTTAGCTTGCATGCTACTTTTGGAGGGTGACTTGTATGGGAAATATCGTACCTAACATAAATCTCTTAAATCTAATAAATTGGGCTGCAAAATGGTGAGTCCAAGAGAGCGTCCAACAAAGCTCTGGTCCTCGAAAGTTCCTACCTCATGCTTCCACGGTCGAGCGATGACAAAGACCACCAGCCATGAGTTGTGTGCTTAGTTGGTAGTGCAGCCTGGGCCCTGTCGTCCTTCTGACTTCAGCTAGATTGAGGAGGTACGTCTCGAGCGTCTGTTCACACAGGAGGTGCGGCTCAAACAGCGACTGTTCTGGCATCTTGCGGCTGAGTATGAAATGCTCTTCCACCGGAAGCTATACCTAAGATGGCAGCCCCACCACGGTGGATAAGGGATCTTAGGCCAACAACCTATTGTTTCCGAAACCCAAAAAAAAAAACGTTACTGAATCCGAAAATGAAAGATTATGAACTGATTCAACGGCAACGACTTTTAGCGCGAAACAACGGACAACAATTGAAACTTGGAATGGATTAACCCTAGGCCAGCAGGGTAAACTGGCACAACTAGCCAATGAGGCATGTCGTATGAAGCTTGAAATCCCAGGACTGAGCGAAGTCCGTTGGCCGAACTTTGGAGAATACAGATTGGCGTCGGGTCAAATTCTGCTATACTCTGGCCTACGATGTGAACACGTGGCCATCGTGGAGTTGGTTTCCTGCTCGGCGCTCACGCCTACGCTGCGCTCATAAAGTGGGAACCTATTAATGAGAGGATAATTGTAGCCAGATTTAGAACACGGGTTTGAAACCTTACCATGATCCAATGTTACGCGCCAACCGATGCTGCCGAATTGTGAGATAAAGAGCATTACAGTCAACTGAATGCTGTCGTGGATACGACTCCGAAAGGTGATATCAGGATCCTCATGGGCGACTTCAACGCGAAGGTTGGTTCTGACAACTCGGACTATGAGGATTAGCACATCATGGGACACCATGGTCTCAGAGAAATGAGCGAAAACGGAGAGCTGTTTGCAGAGTTTTGTCGCAACAATGACATGGTGATTGGGGGATCGCTCTTTCCTCATCGACCAGTGCACAAAGTGACATGGGTTTTCCGTGATGGCGTCACGGAAAATCAAATCGAACAGAACTGCATCAGCCGAAAATGGAGACGGAGCCTTCTTGATGTGCGGAACAAACGTAGCGCCGACATTGCGTCCGACCATCGGCGAGATCCGACTGCGCATTGCCAGGATCCTTCGGGATGGCTACTAGAGTTCCGTCGGGGATTGCACCTGGAATTCGATTAGCGATTCTTTCTTAGAATTCTTTTGGGGATTCTTCCAGAAATTTCTTCGGGGACGCCTCCTGAAAATTCTTCGGAGATTTCTCCTGGAAATCTTTCAAGGATTCCTCATGGAATTCGTTCGGGGATTTCTTTTGAAAATTTTTCGGGGATTTCTATTGAAAATCCATTGGTGAATTTTCTTCAAAATCATTCGGGAATTTCTCCCGAAATTTCCTCCTGGAGTGGCTTCAGGGAATCCCTGAAATCCTGGAATTTCCCGAAATTCCGTTTGGGGTTCCTACTGAAATTTATTTAAGGACTCCTCCTGGACTTCCTTTGAAGATAACTTTCGGGAATTTCTCCTCTAATTCGTTTGGGGGATTGTTCCTGGAATTCTTTCGGGGATTCCTACGTGTACTTCTTCGAGGATTCGCTGATGAAAGGTTCCCCCTGGATCCCCGTTCGGGGACTTTTCTTGAAAATCCTTCGGGGATTTCTACTGGAGTTTCTGCAAGGATTCCTCCTGGAATTCTTTCGAGGATTTCTCCTGGACCTTCTTCAGAAAATCCTTCTGGGATTCGATCGGGGATTCCTCCTGGAATTCTATCGAGGACTACTTCTGGAAGCCCTTCGAAGATTCTTCCTGGATTTCCTTCTGGGATTCTTCCTGGAATTCCAGAAGGATTTCCTGAACAAGGTCCGGGAGAAATCCTCGAACGAATTCCCATAGGAATCCCTGCAGAAATTCCAGTAGGAATCTCCAAAGGATTTTCAAGAAAAGTCCCAGAACGGGGATCATGGGGATATCTTTCATCAGCAGGAATCCCCGAAAAAAAATATGTTGGAATCCCCGAAAGAATTCCAGGAACAACCGTCCGAACGAATTTGAGGAGAAATTCACATAAGAACTCCAGGAAGAACTCCCGAAGGACTTTCAGGAGTATTCCTTGATGGAATTTCAGGAGGAATCCCAGAAGAAAGTTCTGAAGGAATCCCCGAAGGAAGTCCAGGAGGAGTCCTCGAATAAATTTCAGATGGAATCCCAAAAAGAATTCCAGGAAATTCCAGGAATTTAGAGATTCCCTGAAGTCATCCCAGGAGGAAATTCTAGGAGGAATCTTCGAAAAATTTAAAAAAAAATTCCCGAAGAATTTTCAAAAGAAATCCCCGAACGAAAAGATTTTCAGGAAGAGTCCCCGAAAAAATTACAAAAGGAATCCCTGAAGATTTCCAGGAAGATTTCCAGAAGTAATCCCCGAAGAAATTTCAGGACGTCTCCCCGAAAGAATTTCAGGAGGAATTCCCCAAAGAATTCCAACAACCTACTGTTTCCGAAACCCAAAAAAAAAAAAACGTTACTGAAACCGAAAATTAAAGATTATGAACTGATTCAACGGCAACGACTTTTAGCGTGAAACATCGGACAAGAATTGGAACTTGGAATGTATTAACCCTAGCTCAGCAGGGTAAACTGGCACAACTAGCCAATGAGGCATGCCGTATGAAGCTTGAGATCCTAGGACTGAGCGAAGTCTGTTGGCCGAACTTTGGAGAACACAGATTGGCGTCAGGTCAAATTCTGCTATACTCTGGCCTACGATGTGAACACGTGGCCATCGTGGAGTTGGTTTCCTGCTCGGCGCTCACGCCCATGCTGCGCTCATAAAGTGGGAACCTATTAATGAGAGGATAATTGTAGCCAGATTTAGAACACGGGTTTGCAACCTTACCATGATCCAACGTTACGCGCCAACCGATGCTGCCGAATTGTGAGATAAAGAGAACTTTTACAGTCAACTGAATGCTGTCGTGGATAAGACTCCGAAAGGTGATATCAGGATCCTCATGGGCGACTTCAACGCGAATGTTGGTTCTGACAACTCCGACTATGAGCACATCATGGGACGCCATGGTCTCGGAGAAATGAGCGAAAACGGAGAGCTGTTTGCAGAGTTTTGTCGCAACAATGACATGGTGATTGGGGAATCGCTCTTTCCTCATCGACCAGTGCACAAAATGACATGGGTTTCCCGTGATGGCGTCACGGAAAATCAAATCGAACATAACTGCATCAGCCGAAAATGGAGACGGAGCCTTCTTGATGTGCGGAACAAACGTAGTGCCGACATTGCGTCCGACCATCATCTTCTTATCGGCGAGATCCGACTGCGCATTGCCAGGATCCAGCGACAGGACAGGACAGGAGGATAAAATCGGGCGCCGATTCAACACACGCCGACTGGAAGACGCTGCGGTGAAAAGGTCCGTCGTTGAGGAGCTATAAGTAACCGTGTTGCGAATATTCCGGAAGGTGGAAGCGTAGAAGACCAATGGAGCACCATCAAGAACACCTTCATCGCCACCGGAGAGAATAATTTGGGTGAGCTACACACCCAGAGAAAGCAGTGGATCACATGTGATGATGCCTGGAGGAGGATAGAGGAGCGAAGGAACGCCAAAGCCACGGTAGAGCGAGCAAAAACACGAGGAGCCAAAGCCGTAGCTCGTCAGCGCTATTCGGCTCACGGATGTCATTCGCCGCACGATGCTGGAAATCAATGTATAGAGCTTGTTTTATCCCGCTCATAAATAGATGTCCAAAGTTTTGTTTTTTTTTTCTTTTAATTTGATGAAATGCAATGAAACCCAAAATAAAAGTTTGATGAAAATGTGTTTGTCGTGTTTTTTAGAATGTAAACAAAAACAGGATACTGCACGTTGAACCACGCGCATGGTAATCTGAACAATATTACGATGATTATGTTTACAATGCTGTTTTCCACACACATGGTAAAATGATTCATGAAAACAAATTCCAAAATACCATAAAATTTAATCATAAAGGGACAACTTAAAGTTTACCCAGCACATTATGTGACTTTCTTGTAGAACTGGCATAGCCGCACAAGTTTTTCATATACCATATTGTCAGGTTCAGCTTTTGAAACGAGCTGAACTGTCGTGTGCGGCATACTTGTCCCATGTGTCTATGGGAATCCCTATTAACACGGCAGTGAAGGTGTTGGAATCTGGATACAGTAGTTTTTCAGTTTTATCGCGATCAAAAAAAATTTTACCGTGATATAAACGAAACCGTGAATTTGTTGAAACGAGAAAAAAATGTAAAATTTTTATTCAAAATCGTTCAGCTGCAAAATATATGAGTCGTAGTTCACATTTTTAACAGTTTTGGTGGACTGGGTAATGCTGTATTGGTTTTCTATTGATTTCGGAATGTTTTAGAACAATTGTGATAAAAACGAAACGAAAATCGTGATAAAATCGAATAGAAAACCGTGAATTTGGGCGAGTAGTGATTAAAACGACTAGTGATAAAACCGAAACGCCACTGTATATCGAAATGATATTTTCAGCACTGACTCCCACAAGTTAACATAAGCTAAAACGAATTGATGTAGGGTGGGATTGAGGTTACTCCCAGTTACTCACTGAGTAACTAGCTCTTGGGATAATGTTTTTCGACTCCTAGTATGAGTGCCCTCGCAATTAAACAACCTTTTTTTTTTTTTTCTTTTTTTCATGTAAGAAAATAGCTTTTCAGTGAAATTAGGAATTGTTTTCGCCGTACCGTAAATCGTCTAGAATTCCTCCGTAATTTTTCAATAGAATATTTTGGAAAATCTAGCTAGCATTACACTGTTGAAAATGCTTTGTGCACAACAGGACATGTGCTCGATGAACAAATTGAGATTTGAATTATGAAAAGAAATCCGGTGAGACTCGAACTCACGACTCCCAATTCGCTAGACGAGCGCTTCTATTCCTTCAAGCTACGGAGTCACTCAACCATCTCCGCCACCAGCAGGCCTAGAACTGAACTCGATTCCACAGTCGCACATGGTTATCTTCTTTTCTTGCTTGCATTGCTTTTGAAAATGTTTAGTTCAGAAGCCCTTTAAAAAAAAAAACTCTGTCATCAAAGCCTGCGCAGAACTCCTTCAGGAGTTCTTTCATTGCTGATTTTTTTTGATCGAATCCTGAATATTATAAGTTCTTAATTTGCTTTGGAAATAATTTCGCCAGAAATTAAATCATGAACTTTTCCCAAGACTTTCCCATTAAATCTTCCTTGGATTCCAACCGCTATTGCTCTGTGGTTTCCGTAATTAAATCCTTCAGGAATTCTTCCACACACTTCTTCAAAAATTCTTACAAAGTCTCCTTCGTAAAATATTCCTGCGATTCTTCTTGGAGATTCTCCCTAACATTCTCAATGTGATTTCTCCATAAACATGTCAAATGATTCCAAGTTCAAGGAAATCTTGTATGGATTTCTTCAGAATTTACTCCAAGAATTCGATCAAGGTTTCTTCGAGATACTCTTTTGTCGGTTCTTAAAATGTCTTTCAAGGATTCTTGAAGACCTTTCTTCGCGGCTTCCTTTAGATTTTCTTCATGATTTTCTCCAGAATTTTCTCCAAAAATTCTTTAATGTTTATGGGTTTCTTATGAAACTCTACCAGGACTTACCAAAGAAATTCTTGTAGGGATTCATTTACAGAATTATTCGGAAATTACTACAAAAGTTTTCAAAATTTTCTGCAGTGATTCATGTAGAAACTCTTCCAAAGATTGTTTCATGAATTCTTCCAGGAAGTTCTCCAGAGATTCCTACAGAGATTCATTCACGGTTTTTTCATGAAGTCCACCAGATGTTTGTATAGAAACTTCTTCAGAAGTTCATACAGAAAGTTATGCATGAATTCCTCCAGGGGTTCTTGCATTATTACTTTCAGCGATTAGGGCAAGAATTCCTCCAAAGATTCACATTTCCGAAAAAAAATAGATATTTCTAGGATTTGCTTTTTTAAGAATCTGTTGAGAAATTGTAGGAATTTTCCTTTAAGGAAATGCCGTATAAATTTCTGGGAAAATACATGGAGAATATTTGAAGGAATTCCTGAACAATTTCTTGTGGAAACCACTAAAGAAATCGAAAATAAAAGAATTTCGAATAATCATTCGAATATTCGAAAGAATATTTGAAAAAATAACTAAAAGAGCTGGAGTACCCTCGTCAGTTATTTATAGAAAAACTTCTTGAAAAATGCTAAGAAACACAATCTAAAGTAATGTCAGCAGGCATTGTTGAGAGAATCCTTGAAAAAAAAACATGAATGAAGGAAAGTCTGGATAATTCCAAATCAATCCTTGGAGGAACTTTCAGACGAATCTTTGGAGAATTTTCTATGGGGACTTTTGAATAAATTCCGATAAAATGCCCGAATAAATGGAACCTCTGAAGGAACCTCTGGAGAAATTCAAGCAATCATTTCTAAAAATCATCAGAATTTCTAACAAATTTTTGAGAAAACAAAATCAGGAAATTGCATATTTTGAAGAAACGTTTGGACGAATTCCTTGAGAAATTTTTTGAAGATATTTCGAGAAAAGTTTTTGAGCAGTCCCAAAGGAGAAAAAACTTACAATATTTCTGGAAGATTTTTTTCAGAAAAAGTTGAAGGATTACATGGAGAAATAGAAGCATAAGCATACAGGGCGAGGCCAAAATGTTTGGGATATTCATTTTTTTCTGTCAGAAACATGCTGTAACTTTCCATAGAGCGCATCAAAAATTCTTAAAATTTTACTGTTTGTCAAACTGTTGTAAGTATATGCATCATTGGTACAAATTTGAGCTTGATTGGATAAGAAGCTAGAACCGTTCTAGTAAAACACTTGTTCTGTGGACTCTGAGGAGATTCTCAAAATCTGTTTAGCAAACCCGTGGTTGTTGTTGTGGTAAGCTTTCAGCTAAAATAAACGTTTAATTTAATTATTTCCACCAAATGTTCTCGTCAAAGGCATACATACAATTTTTGGTGAACCCTCGAGTTCCAAAGTCCGGTTACGATACGGTCGATAGCGTATAGCGACTATGCTGGGTTAAATTAAGGTTGGTTTAATTGCCCGTTCGTATTGCTTCTTAGCATTAAATGATTACTTACTGGCTCGGAGATTCGTAGCCTAGCCTATCGAATTCAGTGCTGGGAGTAGAGGGTCTTGCCCGGGATTTCCCGGGACAAAAATCCAGGGAAATCCCGGGATCTAAAAATCCCGAATCCCGGGATATTTTCCCGAAATTCCCGGGATTTCCCGAAAATTTTGAAAATGATAATTGTGTGATTTACTAAAAAATGATTATTTACTATTAAATTGTAGTGTAAATGTATGTATGTAAATGTGTAAATGTGTAAATTGTAGTCAAAAAATTTTTGACGATGTCGTGAATTTATTTTCTTGTAAAAGTCCAAGAAAAAAATCTTTCAAAAACTCAGAAGAAGAATCGTCGGAGAAAATACATTTGGAAATTTCGAAGAAATTTGTAAGAAAGTTTTTGGATCTTTTCCAGCAAAAGGCATTTTGCATTGAAGTTTTTTTCAGAAATTTATCCATGGATTTATGGCAAAAAATAGAGATAAAAGCACAATCCAATTATGAGACCAAACTTTTCTCTGCTGTGATTTTAATAACATCCCAAAGCATAACGTATCACCGTGCATGTTTGTTCCGGTAATAATGCAATACTATAAAATTATAATAAAAAAATTACAATTTGTTTCAAAAATAACAAGAAAACATCTGAAGATATAATTTTGTCAAATATGTCGAAATAAAGCAGCGGAATTTCTAGATGGGTTTCTCGACTAAACACGATTTAGCAAGAAAAATTTTCAGGAGGTTTAAAAGCATCTCTTATGGATTTCTTGCTAAAATTTATAGTGGCGAACTCACTTCTGGAAAAAGCCACTAAAATGAAAAAAAAATGAAAGAATTTTTCAAAGAACTTATATGAGATTCTTCGCAATATGTTTAAAGATTCTCTAAGAAGTTTCACACCACCCACCTTGAATAACTCTGATTTTTTTCTGTCATATGCTTTGTAGATTCCATGATGTGTTTCACTATAAAATCTAATCTAAATTCCAACAGTTTTACATGAATTTATTTAAAAATTCAATTGTTTTTTTTTTTACTATTCTGCCAAAATTCTGATTTATTGTTTTTTTCATGTAAAAGTTTTATTTATTTTTTTATTCAGTTTCTCTTTTAAGGGTAAATTTTAACATTTACTCTGCCAGATTAATTCTCAAATTTGCGCTTAAAAATAAGGAGTGACCTCATCGATTCAGGATGCTTACATGCTTTAAATGTCTCAAGATAAATTATTAGGTTTTTGTCTGATAATTTCATTAGCAATCTCTAAACAAATCCTACCTTAAGCTTCGATAGGCATGGATTTTAATTACCCATGATAGCTTATTCCGGAAACAGATGAGTGTTTTTTCTAGAAGTTTTCATACTTTTTTGAGGCTTCCAGTTTTCTATTCACAATTAAATGAGGCATTTTTCGGATTAGAAAGATGACTTCATATTCTTATATTCATACCCATTTATTTGGTGTCCATATAACCTTATAATATAAGATTAAGGCTGAACTACCCCCCTTTCCAGAAAAAAAAAGTCCCAGCTTTGTCGTTATCGCAATCCTCTGATTATGAAATAGGATAGAAACGAGGACAAGAATTACGAAAGGTACACATACTTTACGTAAAATTAAAACCAATTTTTGTCAATTTTGTTCTACGCTGGGGCTATTAGATAGTGTAGTTGTGAATATCATTTCTATTAATTGATCGAACATAATAGAGCATGTTTTGGAATTCGTTCCATTCATTTTTTATCGGTTTTGTAAAAATTAGAATTTTTCCCGGGATCCCGGGAAATCCCGGGATTTAGAAAATAAAAATCCCGAATCCCGGGATTTTTTTCGGTCCGGGAAACAAGACCCTCTAGCTGGGAGTATCTTGTGTCGGTAGATAAAGTGAGTTTGATCTAAATTTAAGCGATTACATATTAGAATTCAACAGGTTGCTGTAAGGCCACATATGTTACCTGCATGTAGTACTAACTAGGATGAATTCACTAATTTAGCGTTAAGTAACTATTGCATGAGATCCAGAAAAATGCTTAGACTAACTTAGAAATAGTAGAAATAAGCTCGAAAGTACAATTCACTTGGTTTTTAATAATTTAGGATAGAAACTAGTTGTAATGCACTTTATCTGTTGCGTGGAAATCGCTGTATCATTGTTGACATTAGACAGTCATTCATAGGGAACCTGCGATACAGTTTTATTGTTCTCCCTTACGTCTACGCTTATGATCGTTCGGCTGCTTTGTTGACCGGCCACAGTTGAACCGCAACGAGGGGTCTCGTCGTGACAACACTAAAACTTATTTTTGAAGTGTCATATCTTAGATACCAGTGAACCGAATTAAATGGAATTTTGATCGTCCAACAGCAATATATTAAAGCTTGGAAAGTATTTGAAATGCGGGTATTTTTTGAACGTTGAAAAAAAAGTTATGATGCATTGCAGGCCTGTGCACAGGGTTTTTTTCTAATCCCGCCAAAAGGTGGAGGGGCGCCTAGTGTATGAAGCGTCGGTAATGGGGGGGGGATTAACACCCAAACCACCAAGACCACACCCCCCCCCTCCCTTGTGCACAGTCTTGATGCATTGGCTCTTTTTGGGTCTTTCCCAAAAAATGTATTTTTTTATATCAATGTCATTAATTGCAAGGATTGATATCCAAAGATTTTTTATTTCCCGAGCAACCCGCGTGTCATATAATAGTTACGGCAGCGCAAGTTTTGGTTGTTCAGAAGGTAATTTGACGTAGTTTAAACACAATGTTAGAATTACGTCAAATTTACTTCTATACAACCAACACTTGCTCTAACGTAACTCTTATATAACATGTGTGTAGCTTGAGTTCTGTTCTCAATACAATCCATAATAAGATGTACCAGAGCCTATTTGGATTGAAGGAAGAACACATTAAGTAATTTTTGTGTGGTAGGTATTGCAAATATGACTTATTTTCCTTTATATGAGTGAAAATTTACAACCGCTATAACTTTATTCATCGTGAGAAAATATTACATTTTATGTGCCGCAAAGGTTCAGCTTATTGGACGCAGTTAAAAATTTCATTCAATTCGGTTATCTGGTTTCCGATATATGACAGATCAAAAATTTGTTGTCTAAAACATAGTATTTTATCGAAACGGTTATAGCTTCGCGAAAGATTAACCAATCAAGCTCAAATTTGTACCAATGATGCATATATAATAGGGTAACAAACAGTCAAAATTTGATAAGTTTTGATGCACTCTACGAAAAGTTACAGCATGTTGAACTTTTTTTGAGAGAGAAATAAAAGTTGCCTATCCCAAACAATTTGGCCACCCTCTGTAGCTAGCGATCTTTGAAGGACTTCCCTAAAGAATCCCTTAATGAATTCATAAAGGAATCTCAGGAGGAATTTCTGAAAAAGAAACCGTGTGCCAATTTCAATATGAACCTATACTGAAATGTCTCATGGAAAATTCCTGGAGGAATCTCTGGAAAATTTTCTAAAAAATGCATGGACAGGAATATATTAAAAGGGATGCCCAGAAGAATATTTTGAGCAAGTGTTACTCACACAAATCTGGAAAGTCCTATGTCGCAACTTCACGTTGCGCCGCACCATACATCCAAACACCTCAAGAATGCGAACCTTTCAATATCATACCCCGACGAAAGCCTCTACTGTAGATATACAGCCTTGTAGTAGAATGTCATGTCAGGTAGCTATTGATATAGAAGAAGCGTCAACTATTGTCAGATAGGAAAAACATGCAAGTAACGTTGGAAGGCGGTGTGCGGTGTAAATCCCGATTAGTTAGTTAAAATTTGCTTAAAATTTACTATTTTTCTACTTAATATTAATGTCTTTTTACGTATTACAGTTAAAATTCTTAATACTAAGTGAATTTGCTTATCCTAGACTAAAAGTGAACTAAAAAACAACACAAATAGTACGGCGTAGGAATCACAGGTTAGTTTCTATGCTGTTGATACGAAAGTAGAAAATTCTCTAAAAATTAAACTTAATTATACAGCCTTTATCCGTGAAATCTTCCCGAAACGGTAGTAAACGTGTGACAAACTAAAAACACGTTCAATTCAGGTAACCTGGATATTGTGATCTTGTAATACTAAACCTAACATGAAATTTGTAACTTGTAGCAAGCTCTCATCCGATCTTGAAGTTAAACGCAATACCGAGAACACAGAAGAGATACTAAACGTGAGTAAACCTTTTTTTTATAAAGATATTTGAATTAGACTTACACAAAGAAACCAAAACTTAAAACCAATATGTACAACATAAAACAAAAAAATGTACAACACTTTGCCTATGATTATCTACTCCATAGGAATTTTTTAACGTTGTCCCAAATAAACTACGTTCAGAAAATTGGACATCTGTCTCTTTTTCGTTGCAATTGCAACATCCTACGAGAATCTTCTTTCAGCAACAAATCCTAAAACTTTTGATAAATCCTAAAAGGATCCCAAAAGGAATTTCTATCGGTGTCACAGTAAGTGATCGTAAATAATTTTCTTGAAATTTGAAGAAATATTACACAAGTTTACAGCATTTTTGAACTCGGTAAGCTGATGATTATTTATGGTGTAGAATTATGCCCTGATTTCGAAAACGCGAAAGAAAAGAAATACAGTAGAGCGGAAAATTTTTCGACTTTCCATACAAGGTTGATGATTTGAAATCGATTGTTGTTCAATTTTTAAGCAATGTCGCTCACTTTATCCATCTCATTCTCCGTAATCAATACTCCGATTGAGCTATTTTTTTACTGTAACTCGGCTATTTACATATATCATATATATCAAATGAACGTTGAGAAAGAATTTTTAATTGTTTTTTCTTATTGAAGAAAAAATACATTTCTTAACCCTTCAGGACGCGTGCTGTTGTAAAAAGTATAACACTACCAAAAAACCTCGCTGGTCGTAGCACGAGCGCAGTGCAGTTTCGGTTGCTTGATGGCGCGCGTTCTGGAAGGTTAATAAACTTTGATCGTTCACAGAAGTTCACGACTTTCGTTTTTTTTTTTGAAAACTAGTGTTATTGCTCACCTCATGAAAAGAATTTATGCAAGAATGTGTCTGCCATATGCATGCATATTAGTTTTTTCGTTTTTTCATATTCTCGAGACCAAAAGATCTACCTGTTTTGTTTTATCTGAAAGTTCGACTTCCTATGAAATGATTGAGTATCTACAACTTCATCAACTATGTTTGCAGTGATCATATTATGCTACGAAAATTTCAACCGAAATGCCTTTTCAATCCAGATGGGGAATCCATTCGCCACACATTAGGCCCACAAAAAATAGAGCTTTTTAAAAGCAATAGTAAAATACTGCAATACCGCGCCACAAGTTGGGATAAGTGCTCGTGTCTTGTGTTGATATTTCTTCAAATCCGCCCACACCATTGCTCCCGACCCGATCAAGCGGCCTACCAGATTGGGTTCGAAAATCAGAATTGCAACACACTAGGTACCTAGTGATCGACTTTGCCGGCACCCAGAACCAACAGCAGTCGGGCGGCAGTTGCAGTGTGGTGCAATTCAAACCGGGACTCCAAATGGTGCAATATGTTGAGATATGCATAAGGAAAATCGCTCGATTGCATTGTTGGTCAATCTCCGCAGTTGGACAAGCCGTGGTGGAGTGCCGCCCGTAGACTTCAACTCCTATTTGGCTAACAACGATTCGATTGGCTGGTATTTGATCTTGTTTGGGGTCTTGGCCGTAACGAACGTGACGTGTGGGTCGGTTCGATTCCGCCTGTAGCAGCTTCGAACGCTTGTCTTCAGCTAGAATCGCTCAATGCATATAGCTATTATCGTTCATTAGGCCTTCTTTCGACTGTTGCACTGTTTGCTTGCAATTAAAGTCATTTGTTCTTGATTAACATGTTGGCAGCCGCTGCACGATTCGATGCATTAAAATCACACCAAAGGCTTACTGCACTGCTAGTATGTGGTTCGGTTTCAATTAGTCTCCTTACGGTAGGCTTTGTGTCACCAAAGCATCACCATTCATAAGAAATTTTGTCATCAAATGGTGTTAATGTTGCCGCACTTCCCTTTTGTTAAACCCTTAGGAAATAGAATGCTCGCCGCTTCCACCCACTTACTCGTACTTAGCTTGTTATATGGTAATTAATCATCCTAAAGTTGCCTCTACAAGTGCACACCTTCGTCGTCGTTTTCCGTACGTCCACCAGTCTGTCGGTCAGTACCTACCAGCAGTTTACGAACCGCGATCTCGATCACAAAGCGGAACCCATAAAATGCAGACAGGTTGCAGGCAAAACTAGCTACAGAAACCGCACGATCTCTGCCGCTGTGCTGATCGGTGCTCGCGCTCCAGTTGAGGAGGTCTTGGAGGCGGCACGCGCACACTTCTCGCGCTTCTCGAATCTGCGAATGGTCGTCGTGATCGCGTCGTCGCCAAGTGTCTCGCTCGCGTGCGCTGTTCAGCGGAAGGCGTGTACAGTACAACGAGGAAAACAAAGACATAACAGCTGTGAACTCGGTGGTCGTTGGTGCTCCTACTTTATGTACCTAGCGCAGTTGGATAGTAGATTGCGGTTGTAATTGGTCGTGATTGGAGGTGCGTTTAATATGCGATACAGTTTTCTATCTTCAAGATCAATGTCAAATATCAGATGTGGTGCAAGTGAGGCATTTTGCCTTGAAGTTTTTTTCTGCCATATTTAAAAATAATACCATATTTTGTTCTACTCCTACTTAAATTGAACGCATTCCACATTTTAACAATGTTTTTATCATTGAATTTGTCACTAGTTTAAAATATTGTACAATTGTAACAGTTGTTCAAAACGGTGTTTCCAGGTAAACTTTTGCGTCCGTGTTATTTCCTTTGCTCGAAGAAAAGTGAAAAAGGAGTCATAATTTGACTTATTAAATGTTTGAACGCACATGTATTGGAAAACTTATGCTATTATCAGTGTTTTATAAAACCTGATAGAATAGAACAGCTATACTTTTCTAGCGTTTATAAGTCATTATTGAAGATAGTTAGCCATAGCTATTCATTGACATTTTTCTAGGAATTCCTTTAGAAAAATCTCAAAAGATTCTTCATAAGTTTCTCCAGGGATTGCTTCATAAATTCCTTTCTAAAAGAAATCTTTCAGAAATTGTTTTGTTGATTCCTGAGATTTTCTTAGTTATTCTATCAGCAATTATTACTAAATTTATTCTCTGTTATTTCTCCACACATATTTCAAGAAATTTTTAAAAGAATTGATGACACTTCAATTCATTGAATTATGTTCCTTCGGGAATTTCTTCAGCGATTCCTTCAAGAGTTGCCACAGTAATTTCCTTTTCTAAAATTTCTGCAAGGCTTTCTTCATAAATTCTTCTTAAATTACTTAAGAAGCTGTTTTTGGGAAGTTAAACTAATAATCGTTCCAGCAATCGTACTTACAAGAAATATTTCTGATAATTACTCCAGAGGATCCCCCCAAGAGAGTACTTCTAGTGACTCATTCAGAAAAATCCCCAAAGATCCATGTTCAAGAATTTCACCACAAGCTTTCCACGAATAAATTCCTAGAATTCCTCTTATTTTTATGAAATTCCAGGAATTTGCCCTCAAGAATTTCTTTACGAATTACTCCAGAGATCACTTAAGATATTTCTGCAGAGAATTTCGTCCAGGAACCCAATCAGTAAATTTTCAGGGATTTCATCAAGGAATATGCAAAAGTAGGTCCTGGAGTTCTTTCAGAAATTCCTTAAGAAACTTTTTTGACAACACTTCGGAGAAAAATCCCTTCTGGAATCTGTGCAGGAATACCAGTAGACATCTCGGAAGGAATAATTGGAACCATTTAAAAATAAATAGTTGTAAGAATTTCTGCAGTTATTCCTAAAGATTTTTTCAAAGAAATTTCTAAAAATAAAACACAAGATCATTTGAAGAAACTATTTCGGAAGGAATTCATAAAGAAATTTAGGAATGAATTCGTGGATTATTTTTTGAAAGAATCTCTGGATAATTATCTAGAGGCACATAGAGTTATCTGGAGGCACATGAAATACTTTTGCAAAGACCTGTAGAGAGATATATAAAAAAAACCCTGTAAAAATTTTCCAAAAATATTTTTAAAGACATTTCTGATATTCCTTATGAAATCTGTAAAAAAATCGAAAAAAAATAATGACAAAAAAACTGTAGGAACACAGGGAAAAACTTCTGACAGATTCTCTTTATGAATTTCTGAGAGAATTTACATTGGGATCCATAGAAAAACTCCCCAAGAAATATTTAGAAGGTTTCCTTAAGAAATTGCAGAAAAGTTTCTATAATATTAGAAAAAAATTGAGAAGCAATTATTGGATGAATTTCAAATGAAATCCACGGAAAAATTGTAGAAACTTTCGCAGAAATCCCCGAAAGATTTTTAAAGAAATATCTGAAAAAAAAACAGAAGTTCAATTGAACATGATGAATTGATCAATTAATGATCTATGCTAAAATTCTTGAAGAAGTCCTTAAAATACAGAAGTCATTCATTTCATTTATTAAGTTCAACATCAAATTCATGATAACACTGAATCAACAATTTGACGCCATAATACTCGATTTCGGATACTCGGCGAACCCAACGCTCGCCAGATCACGCTCCACCTAGTCCGCCAATCGTGCTCTCTGCGCTCCACGCCTTCTTGTGTCCACCGTATCCGTCTGGCTTTAGCCACTTTCTGGATATTGGGTTCAGCGTAGAGTGTAGCGAGCTCGTGGTTCATCCTTCTCCGCCACACAACGTTCTCCTGCACGCCGCCAAAGATCGTTCTTAGCACGCGTCGCACGAAAACTCCGAGTGCTTGAAGGTCCTCCTCGAGTATCGTTCATGTCTCGTGTCCGTAGAGAACCACCGGTCTTATTAGCGTCTAGTACATGGTACATTTGGTGCGAGGAAGAATCTTTTTTGACCGCAATTTCTTCTGGAGCCCGTAGTAGACACGACTTCCACTGATGATGCGCCTCACGCCTCACGGCTCACGGCTCACGTTTTTGCCAGCCGTTAGCAAAGAAAACGTGGAAAAATTCCACAAAGAGTTCCACAAGCAACTTCTGTAGAAATTTTCAATAAAATGCCTCCAGAAATTCCAGGAGACATTCGTGGAAGAATAACTGGAGGAGTATCTGGAGGCATCGCAACGAAATTTTTGAAAGAATCTTTGGAAGAATTTTCGAAAGAATTTCTAGAAAAATCTTTGGAAAACGCGCTTTACGTGACTCCTGAAGAATTAATTGAGAAATTAAAAATCAAACAGGGAGAAGTCTTCTAATAAGGTTACTGGACGATTTCAAGAAAATACCAATAGACGTATATCTGAAAAAAAAAATCCTCTTTGATATATCTTAAAAAAAAGAAAAACTTTTGTAAATATTCTTGGAAAAATCTCGTAAGAAAATTGAGAAAAAAGATAATATTCTAGAGATATTTCTGAAGACATTTTTTATGAAATTTGTAAAGAAAATTCTGAAAAAGTTTTTGGAGAAAAATGCTGGTCAAGCACAAGGAAAAAGTTCTGAAAGATTCTCTTCAATTTACATTGAAATCCATTGATAAACTGTGCAAGAAATCTTTGGAAGATTTCCTGAAGAAATTGCTGGAAAAATTTCAAATTGAATCCACGAAAAAAGTGTAGGGATTTCAATAGGAATCCCTGGAGGATTTTTAGAAAAATTTCTAAAAAAAAATCACAGAAGTTCAATTGTAGATATTCTACGCTGAAATTCCTGAAGAAATCCTTAAAATACAGAGGAAGCCTCTACAACTAATTCTGAGAAGTTCATGGAAACATTTCAGAAAGAATCCGTGGACAAATTTCTGGAAGAATTCCGGAAAGAGCTTTTGAAAAAATTTCCAGGTATTTAACTTTAGAAATTTTAGGAGGCATTTTTGGAAGAATCTCCCAAAAATATCTGGAGGCATCGCAACGAAATTTCTGAAAGAATCTTTGGAAGAATTTCTGAAACAATTCTTAGAAAAATTCTTTTGAAAACGCTTGGCGGGACTCGTGAAGAATTCATTGAGAAATTCAAAAACAAACAGGGAGAAGTCTTCTAATCACCTTTCAAGAAAGTACCAATAGAATAGGCGTATATTTAAAAAAGTTCTCATTGAAATATTTGAAACAGGAAATTTATTTGGTAATATTCTTGGGAAAATTTCTATAGAAAATTACAGGAATCCCTGAAGAATTTTCTAAGGTATTTCGGAAAAAAAATCACAGAAGATCAATTGAAGATATTCCATGCTGATCCTTAAAATACAAAATAACTCTTTGAAGCTATTTCAGAAGGAGTCCATGAAGACATGTCAGAAAGATTCTGTAAATAAATTTCGTAAGGAATTCCAGAAGGAACTTTTGAAGAAATTTCCAGTTTAATACTTCCAGAAATTCCAGGAGGCATTCATGGAAAAATTCCTGGAGGAATATCTGGAGGCATTGATCCGAAATTTTTGAAGAAATCTAAGGAAGAATATCTGAAAGAATTGCTAAATGAACTCCTTGGAAAAAGCTTGGCGGAACTCGTGAAGAATTAATTAAGAAACAAACCTGAAGAAGTCCTCTAATAAGGTTACTGGAGGATTTCAAGAAATCACCTATGAAGTAGACGTATTTCTGAAAAAAATCTTCTTTAACATATCTAAAAAATAACACTTAGAAAAACTTTTGTGAAGATTCTTGAGAAAATCTCCATAGAAATTTCTAAAAAAAAAAATATTAAAATGGCCAGAAATTGTTTTTTTAGAAATACCTAAACCTGGCGGAACACAAGAAAAAAGAATTTCTGAGGAAATTTAGATAACAATCCATGGAAAAACTCCTCAAGAAATCTTTGGAAGATTCCTGAAGAAATCGCTGAAAAGTTTTCTGAAAGTTTACATATAAGAAAGAATATGAGAAGTAATCCCTGGACGAATCTCAGAAAGAATCAACGGAAAACTTGTAGGCATTTCTGCAGAAATCTCTGAAGGATTTTAAAAAGAATTCCTGAAAAAATACAGAAGATCAATTGAAGATACTGCATGCTGAAGTTCCCGAAGAAATCCTTAAAATACAGAAGAAATTTCTGGAGCAGGCGTAATGGGTGATTTCTCGGTTACCGGCGGAAGTTGCACAAATGGTAAAGATGATCTGGTGGCGTTGTAATAATGAGCAATGAGCATAAATATGAAGAAGTAGATATTGTTAATCTAATAAAAAAAAAACGGCATAGTGCATTGGACTAACTGCGTCACATGGATGCTGGCAGGGGATTATAATATTCTGTTGAAAACAAGCGTGTGAGAAGAAAAGCTTTTGGAATCATTGATAAACTATTTGAAATATTCTATCATTTATTGTACCTTCATAACATAACTTATAGATCTAAATTACAAGTCAATTTTTGGCAATCACTGCCCTCCTCATAGAACAACGCTCGCAACGGATCTATTGCTTTCCCGCATCCATAGCACGAACCGGCGCCGCATGGCCACTCACCACTTTGTAGTCCTTACCGTGCCCGGGAAGCGAAGCGGTATGAACCGTATCGCCACTGACGGCTTCGTATCGGGCAGCCTGTTGCGGGTTGGCCACCGCTACGCCCGCTGCTGCCGGTGTTGATACGTACATTCCATACGCAGAACCATAGGCTTGGTTGTTGTTGTTGCTGTTCACGTACGGTGTACTGACCGGTTTGGGAAGACCGTTGACTCCCTGGGGAGGGACGCTGGCCGGTTGTAGAAGCTGTTGGGGCTGTGTGAACTGTTGAGTTTGGTAGTTGACGAAAGGTACGGACGCAGGATTCGGTTGAGGCGCTCCATATTGGATAGCTTGTGGCTGTAGAACCGGATGCACAGCTGGTTGGAAAGGACTAGGGAACTGAGGGAAGAATTGTGGGAACTGTGGGAAGCCGGGGAATTGAGGATAGGCTGGGTTGGGGTAAGCTGGGTGGGGGTAGGCAGCGATGGGATACTGGTATGGCAGAGGAGCGAAGTTGTTGTACGGAGTTTGTGGTGGCAGGGTTTGTTGAGGTAATGGCGTGGCACTAGGATAAGGCTGGTAACCGTAGAATCCGTCCGGAGCTACGTTGAACGGTGTCAATGGCTGGACTGGCGGGTATTCTTGCTGTTCTACTTGCGGTAGAATGGGACCAGGAGGGGGCACTTGGACGACACTTTGTGCCGTCACACTGACCACAAGGGCCAAAATCGATGCTATGATCTAGGAAAATAAAACGTGAACCTTGAGTTAACGACGGCTGCTACTACCAAACCACATTCCAAACGTACCTTCATCGCCTTCCGTATATGTACTCCTCCAGATATCCGCAGTGTGTTCGATCGAAGTCTCAAATGTAATGTGATTGATATCCTCGACCCCGCAACAACTTTTATAGATATTAAAACAAAAATTTGAACCGATGTCCCCCGATCGGTCGGTTTCGGGTCAAATTTTCTGACGATCGTCGCGACTTTTCCACCAGTTAAAGGTGTCGTATTTCCAAGTGAAGCCCAAGGCCATTTGCTGTGCCTCTATATCATCATCCAGCAGAATGAACGGTTCTCTGGCAGAAAATTCGGTGGTCATCGGTTCGACACGCCTTTGTTTTTTTGGTAAGTATACGACTAATTCAATTTATCAACCGCGTTTTTGGCACCAAGTCTCAGTGGATCGGCGTGCCTTGAGCTCAGTCAAGTGTGACCAATGATTGCCGACTTGCGATCATGTTCCATTGTGGCTTCATTTTCGTTGTATATATTTATTTTTAAATCACTGTCTGAGCAAATCATTTGATTCCTGCGATAACCCAGAACGCATGGAGGAAAGAGTAATAGGATAAGTGACCGCGAATATTTTTTTTATGATTCCACTAGATTCAATTCATCATGTAACTGATCTGTGAAACAAATTTTATAAAGAGGCAGGCATAGAAAGACGACCGGGCTTCAGGATGGTTAAAAATACGGTATTTTTTCACACTGACCACAAACATTTTATCTTAGCTTACCTTGTCGACTATAAAGTTACTTTTCTGTTAACTGCAGCGTCCGGTAATTCCACCAGAACACGGATTTTTTTTTCACCAAATTTCATCTCTCAATTTGTCAATTAGAAACATTTCGTACCTGCTAGGGTAATTCGCCAATTGTTGAACGGTTAGTACTGACATTTTTGTTTACGTTTATTTTTCCATGCATAATTCCACTTTAGTTGAAAAAAATCCAGTGAACGTCCAGATCCACTCGTATACTTCCCATTGAATTTAAATTCCCTTTAATTCCATTTTCTAAGAGAAAATAGAACATTTGTATGGGAAGTCTGTTACCCAAATGTTGAACGCTTCCTTAAGCTAGCTCATCCTAATGTTGGACGATTCTCGCTAATTGTTGAACGGTTTAAGCTTTGTTCGTAATTGATGACGTATAACCCGACATCAACCTATCATTGACCTGTTTCTATTTCGGCTACCAAACCTAACATAGAGCCAGTGATGCCAGATGAATTTCTGTATCACTCGTTCAAATATCTGTATCCCATACAAAATTTGGGTGAAAAATCTGTATCCTATACAAATGTAATATCTGTATTCCATACAGACGCAATCTGTATAGAGGCTCAAAAATCTGTATAATACAGATAAATCTGTATAAATGCAAAGAGTCCACAGTTATCCGACGTGTGTCCAACAGTGGTCCAACATTTGATAAAATTTGATCCAAATTTGACCCGACATCCGATAATTTTTCACTCTGGTGGAATTTTTCCATGTTTTTCGTGTTTTGTAGTCAGTAAAAAAAAATAAACCTGGAAAAAAAAAAAATTTTTTTCGTGTTTTGTGGCTAGTAAGCCGGGCTGAGTCGATAAGGAGATCGTCCAACATAGCTATGGTCCTCACAAGTTTCTACCTCATGCTTCCACGGATCAAGCGATAGCAAAGACCGCCAGCTAAGAGTTGTGTGCTTAGCTGGTAGTGCAGCCTGGGCACTGTTGTCCTTCTGATTTCAGCTAGATTGAGGAGGTACGTCCCGAGCGTCTGTTCACCAAGGAGGTGCGGCTCAAACAGCGTCTGTTCTGGCATGCAGCGGCTGAGTATGAAATGCTGTATTGCGTCAGCTATACCTTTCTTAGAGATACGACTGTGATAGTTGATTCGGGGTAATGCCTTCCAGTCTCTTTTAATTAAAAACGGATTCTTAACGGATTCTAATTAAAAGAGACTGGAAGCCATTACCCCGAGTCAGCTATACCTAAGAAGGCAGCCCCTTCAACGCAATGTAGGCAGCGCGGCCCCGGTAAGGCAGCCTGCTGAAAACCTTCAAACACCCAGAAAAGCAATAGTAGAGTAAACAAATTGATACAACGGCAACAGACCTGGGTCTGCCGGATGGCAACGAATAAAGGACAACGATTGGAAAGTTTGATCTTGGAACGTGAGAACTTTGAATGAACCCGCACGTGTTGGGCTCCTGGCTCGTGAACTGCAGAATGTCGGCGTTAATGCGGCTGCTATCCAGGAGACACGCTGGCCCAAAACTGGAGAACGTGAATTCCGAGCGGTGGATCCCATCGTCAACACTTCATTCAAGTACCACATCTACTACAGCGGCAGCGATAAGGCAGAACGCGGAGTTGGCTTTATAGTGATCGGGAAACAGATGAAGCGAGTTATTTGTAGGAAGCCGATAAACGACCGAATCTGTGTGTTGAGGATGAAGGGCAAGTTCTTCAACTACAGCCTGATCAGCATCTATGCGCCAACGAACGACAAACCCGATTTCATGAAGGATGAGTTCTATGAGAGCCTTGATAAGGCCTACGGAGAGTGCCCAAAACAAGATGTCAAAATAGTCATCGGAGATGCAAATGCGCAGATCGGCAGAGAAAGTTTCTTTCGGCCTGTCATTGGAACGGAAAGCCTTCATTCTGTTACCAACGATAATGGTCTGCGCCTTGTGACATTCGCTGCTGTTAGATGGAAGGCAATCAGCAGTACCTACTTCGCACGTAAGTATATCCGAAATAACACCTGGCGACACCCGAGTGGTGACACTTGCTCCCAGATAGACCACGTGCTGGTCGACGGGCGACATTTTTTGGACGTCATAGATGTGAGGTCCTACAGAGGTCCGAACATTGACTCGGATCATTATCTAGTAGCCGCAAAAATTCAGGCGCAATTATCCAGCGTACAAGTTCAAGAAACAACAGGACGATGCGTTTCAATATCCATCGCTTGTCAGCCGAAGGGGTTGCTGCACAGTATCATTAGAAGCTACACGAGAGGATAGGAGAGACCAACGGATCTGGAGATATCAACAGCTTATGGGGAGTTATCCACGAAGCAGTGACAACAACAGCGCAATGGTAATGGTTCCCGAGCAGAGGGGAATATCAAATTAATAACTACGAAATCACAAAACCTGTTTTTATATCTTGTTTTGTTATTATTGAATTATCAAGGCATTACGTTTCCATAACATGTTTTGTTGGACAATCTTATTTTGTTATGACCAAGCAATTGGTATGCAGCCCTTGAATAACATTTCAACATTACATTCTGTTGTGGAACAAGTTTGGTTATTATTGTATTATTGAGAGTGCACAAATACTTTATGGTATTGCTATCTAAACTAAAACAAATTTTGAAACAAAACCTACGTCATTCTACAACGTTATTTACGGCATTTGAGGGAAAGCAACTGCATATTCACTCATCAATTTGTCTTCCTCTTCCATTTATCATTACATCCAAACTGAGACAAAGTGCATACCCCATATCACTAACTAGTATTCCGTGGGAAAAAGTTTGCATAATGCACCAGAACGATTTTTTGAAAAGTGCGCAAAGTTAGGCCCTAGGTGCGCAAAGTATGGTACGCTTACGGTATCACATTTGATAAGAGGTGTGGTATATTACGTGACATGGAGGTGCTGTAATGTGTACAAAACAAAGTCCCTGCTGGGCGGCGCGAGGTTTTGCTAAATTTCTGAAATTGACTGAGTTGTAGCTGAAAAGTACCCAAAATACCAGCCACTGCCCAAGTGGCGCAGTACCCTGCATACATCTAAACGAGAATATAGCAGAACATAGCAGAAGAAGAACGATGGTGTTTTGAAAAATCCTATCCCTATCACACAGGAGAAGATTTTAAAATGCCTCTATAAAATCTAAAACAAAATCTAATTAAAAACGGTTTCATGTACGGTGTAAGACTTTGGACGGACTACATATTGAACGTATAAATTTAAATTTAACATTTTTTTCCTGGTAAGGTACTTAATTTGTACCAATCACCAATTGGGTTTTTAAATTAAGAATAATATATTGATTTTTTGATTTTATTCGAAAGAGCACTTTTTTATAAGCCAGTATGATTTTTTTCAGATTTTTTAAACTTTATTTTGATACCTAAATTCAATTACAAAAAGATTTTTTGAAATCACCTTTTGACAGCTGGGCAACTGCTTGACAGCTCCGCCCAGTACGAAATGCGACGAGGGGTGATTCGACAAATCGCTCCCGTACAAACTTTAAATCGATTTTTAAATAGGTTCCCGGGTACCAAAGTTCATGAAAATTTGGATTTCGGCTCAGTTTGGCATGTAGATTGTGAATATGGAATTATCTCAACACCACTAAAGAAGCCAATTGCAGCTGGTTTATGGAAAATTCTACGTGTATGGCAATTCAGTAACAAATTTTGAAAACGACGTATAATCAATGCTACACCATTGATTATACGTCGTTTTCAAAATTTGTTACTGAATTCAGGTTTTTTCTTAACTCACGATGACCAGATCGGTTCAGTCGGATTTGTTTTTGATGGAAAAAATAAATCTGGATCAAATGAGATCAATATTGTCAAAATCAAAGAAAATTTATCGCAGATATAACCATTACATAGTTTACCTGCTTTATTTTATTGTCTGCTGTTTCATATTATGAAGTAAAAAATAAAGGCATTGCAATATCTAGAAATTTCATCAGACTCTTCCGTATTTTTTATTTTATTCATTGCTATAATTTGAGTTTTGGGTAAATATAGCATCATAACTATTGATATGTTTATCTTTGTATTAATTTCCTTCTTTCAATATCCCAGTCCCGTTACGGTGTCAAATTCCTATCACTTTTCTACGATTCCCAATTCTTACAGATTAAGTAAAATTTTAGCTTCAAAAAGTGGTACATCTGCAAATGAGTTTTTTTTTTCTCAAAATTGAGTAAACTTAGTTGAATTTATATGTCATTTTAACAGTACTGCTATTCTAACCTCTAATTATAACGTCAAAAAGTACCGAACAGACTATGTATTACGAAGTAATGAATGTTAGTGAGAGTGGAGATAGTAAATATGGTACCTACTAAATAATTCTAATCAATAAAAATGTCAACTATACAGACAATTCTGCTCAATTGGTGATTGCATTTGTCTATTATAACTTTTTCCTTTCGATCTATTATTATTCGATCATATATTGTTTGACATTATGTCATAAATATCTTTTTTCATTACTAAAAATAATCCTAAACAGAATAAAACTAAACAGCATCTGCAGAAGTAATCATATCGGCATATGATATAATTACCTTTTACCTTCGCTCACGTAGGTACGTGTATAATCGCCGTTCTCACAACGCGAACAAAACAAAAAATAAAATAAAAATCATCTACGTCCGGAAAGAATCTTTGTCGCCGCCAAAATACACCCCATGACGAAGCTCAATCATAAATAGTCGACTACCTAGAACTTTTTCATCGTTCTCTTTACTCCTTGGAAATAGTCGACGACGGGCCATGCCACCACTGTTATTAGTGTTTCAGTGCGCATGTCTGCGCACCGCGATAGCGCTGTTGGTAAGAGAGAGAGGTTCATTGTTTGATCTTGCATTCAAATCTCTGTCTATTTTTGTCCTGCGACTGGCAAACATGAAATGGGGGAATGGGGAAACTGGCAATACGTAGAACCAGTAAAGCTTCTATCGTCCCTCACTGCAAGTGCTGTGATAGCCTCATTGGTAAAGGCGACTGAAAATTTACAATAGCAGGATTGGAGGTTCAAATCCCGTCCATGTTTGTAAGTTTTATAATGAAATCGAATTTTTTTTATGTGATCTATTATTTTCTAAAAATAGAATAACACACTTAAAAACATTACCGAAAAATGAGTAAAAAAAGTTAGTTTTTACCCTAATTTCTAACTCTAACTCTAACTCTTTAATATCAAAATTTGTTATTGAAATATTTCCCAAATTCACTGTTATTAAGTTGTTATTGCCACTAACAAAACATGTTATTAAATTGATTTTTCAGGAACAAATTTTTGTTATGTGACTTGTTATTTTGCCGCTTATGACAGCCAAGTTTATAACTCAATGTGTTATGTTAATAACATGAAAATTACTAATTCCATTATGCAGTTATTTTGCCAAAATAACGCATTTTGTTATGCTGTTGCTATTCTCTTCTGCTCGGGTTGGTTTGACGAGGACTGCCAACGAGTGACGAACGAAAACAATGCCGCCAGAAGTCGAATGTTAGTGGCCGGTACCCGGCAATACAGAGAGCGGTACAGGGTTGCAAGAGCAGAAGAGAAACGAATCCACCGCAGAAAAAAACGGCAACATGAAGAGAGTGTTATGGCTGAAGCGCAGGAAAGTATGGAAAGGAACGATATGCGGAGGTTTTATGCAACTGTCAATGGCGCGCGGCACAAGACTGCGCCAGTGCCCGCCATGTGAAATGGCCGCGAAGGAAATTTGCTGACAGACAAAACAATGGTGGCAGCCAGGTGGAAGGAGCACTTCGAAGATTTGCTGAATGGTAGCAGCGAAGGAGCACCCAGGAACATAATGGATGACAGTGAAGCAGTGGAACCACCAACACTGGATGAGGTTAAAAAGGCCCTTAAGGAACTGAAAAACAGCAAGGCTGCTGGGAAGGACGAGATCCCGGTCGAACTTCTTAAGCACGGAAGCGAGCAGCTACAACAATCAATCCACCAGATTATTATAAAGATTTGGGAGGATGAAGAATTGCCCACCAGCTGGTTGGATGGCCTCATATGTCCAATCTACAAGAAACAGCACAGACTGGAGTGTGACATTTACAGAGGAATTACCCTTTTAAATTCGGCGTATAAGATACTGTCGTGCTAGCTGTCGTGTGTCCTGTTCAACAGACTGCGACCTCTTGAGGAGTCCTTCGTCGACGAATACCAGGCTGGTTTTCGTGAGGGCCGATCAACGACGGATCAAATGTTTGTCCTGCGGATGATCCTAGATAAATTTCGGGAATATAACTTGCAGACTCACTATCTGTTCATTGATTTTAAAGCAGCGTACGATTCAGTGAAAAGAAATGAGCTTTGGCAGCAGGGTTCATGATTTCCACTTTTCATCTTCTTCCACATTCGAATACAGTCAGCAGCGAACGGTTGTCGTTCTAGTTTGTGTGTTTGCTTGTCAGCGACGACAGCAAACTCCGGCGAACGGTGGGAAGCCACACTTGGAATAAAACATTCGTCCACATTCGCATCGCAAGCGATCGAGCGGTGATGCGATCCCGAGCAGAAGGGCATACCTTACAAATACCATGCCAAGAGCAACATGTGCTCTAATACCTAAAATTGTAATTGCTGCGTTATTCTACAAAATGTTATGAGAACATCACAATAACAGTTGTATTGTGTATGTAGTATTTGTTGGTTTAGCAGTGAAAATAACCGCAGAACAAGATTTGTTATTACATCATGAAGTCATCGTACAAATGAAACATTTAATAACAAGAAATGTTATTAGTTTGTTATTCAATAACTTTGGGATAACAAATACAGCACTTGGAATTTTAGGTATGCATTCATAATTGAAATAACAAGACTTGTTATTTTCTAGGTGTTATTTATACTTAATTTTGGTATTCAATTTTGTTATTTTGCCTCTTATTACCACCTAATGAAGGGCATATCAAAGTATGGTAGTTGTTTCGTCTAGGGTGGTGTGGTGGAAGAGAGGGATCCAAGCGACGACGAAAACAACTGATTCCAAACTATTGGATTTTTATTAGCCCCCGAGAGGCACACGCCTCGGGAGGGATCTTCAACTACTATTCTAGCTTACGTCAAAATTCTGTCGCCTTTTATAGGGGACACAGTACGGAGATGAACAAAATATAATTCAATTAAATCCAATTGCCGCGCGCACGGCAGTGCGCTGGATGATGATTCTACGGTGCCTACCGTGTCGTCGGGCTGACGATGGATTCAAGCACACAATGCGCAGTGTGAATGAATAGAACGCACGCTTGCTTGGATGAGGTAGAGCCTACGTTTGCGCCGCTGTTGCCGGTGCGAGATACAACAGTAGTATTTAAGATAAATACCTTGATATGTTATTCACTTGTTATTTTCTTCTGCTCGGGATTCGTGAGTGATACCGCGCATTCGAATTTTTTGAAATTTTCAAGCAATGTTTATTATTTTCTTTGCCAATATAGCATTTTAGCAATAATACACTAAAAATATATGCATTGATGCAGAAATTCTCTTCTAGTTATGATAATAGCCGCTTCGATCGCTCACCAGCATTCTTCACCATTCGCCATTCATTCATTCGCTTGCGATCCAAACTGCGACGATCGGCAACGAATATCCATGTCAAGCAGGTTGCACTTCGCTTCCCACTGATGATGGGGTTGCGTGTTTGATCACGACAATCCGTTTGCTGCATCTTTCTCGATTCGCTTCAGCAAAGAGGAGTGAATATGAATGGAGTGAGGCGAAAATACCGATCCTTGTTTGGCAGATAATGTCAGAACATGGTTTTCCGGCGAAACTAATTAAACTGATACGCGCAACGCTGGATGGATCAAAATCAAGTATTCGGATCGCGGACGAAGTGTCTACGTCGTTCAACATTGCACTCGAAGGAGCGATTAGGAGGTCAGGCGTGCAAAGGAATGGCTCTATCACAGACAAACAGACGTAACACTCTGATAATTCTCATCGTACACCGATATAACGGTCGTTTTCAAAATTTGATAGTTGGCCAACTGCCCAACCGTGGCGCTCGCATAGTTTTTGTTCGAGTTTGACGTTTGCTCACTACCGCCACCTAGTTGGTGGTCGGCTAAACTTAGTCCTTTTAGCATTGGGCGAATATGTTTCCGTGACTATGATTTGAATCGAAAAATGTTCGAAGTGTTATGTCTATTTGTCTGTGGCTCTATCATCACACGGTCGCACATGCTCCTCGGTTTTGCGGACGATATTGATCTCATCGTCATCGATCGTAGGGCAGTGGAGGAAGCTTATGCTCCTCTGAAGAGAGAGAAAGCGAGGATAGGTTGGACGATTAACTCTACCAAGACGAAGTACATGATAGCAGGTAGAGACAGAAGCAGGCCTAGTGGTGTTAGTGCTGAGGTAGTGATTGATGGCGGAGTGTTTGAAGTTGATGAAGAATTTGTTTATCTTGGAACACTTGTGATATGTGACAATGACGTTTCCCGTGAAGTGAAAAGGCGTATTGCAGCTGCGAATAGGGCCTTTTACGGATTACGTAGCCAGCTTAGGTCCCGTAACTTGCAAACGCAAACATAATTCGCTTTGTATAAGACGCTGATACTTCCGGTTGTTCTCTACGGTCACGAAGCGTGGACGTTAAAGGAGGTAGACCGAAAAGCTTTTTGAGTTTTTGAGCCGCGGACAATTCTCGGTGGGAAACAAGAAAATGGAGTGTGGCGCAGATGCATGAATCACGAGTTGTACCAAGTGTACGAAGATGCGAATATTGTGAAACGTATAAAATACGGCAGAATTCAGTGGGCTGGACACGTAGTGCGAATGTCGGAAGAAAGAATCGCGAAAACAATATTCAGCAGAGAACCCGGTAGAGGTAGGCGACTTCGTCGGCAGCCGCGAACTCGCTGGCTGCACGCGGTTGAAGAAGATCTACGATTCCTACACGTTCGGGGAAACTGGAGGAACATCGTCCAAGACCGACGAAGATGGTGCTCTTCTATACGCTCGGCGTTGGAGTAAAGTTAATTGGTAGCCAACAAGGCAAGGTAAGATAAGGCCAGTAAGCCATTTGAGTGACAATTTATTCAAATGACAGGGAATTGCTTCTCATTTGAAAAGAGCTCTAGTGGACTGAAATCGTTTTAAACATGACTAGATGTAAAAAATGTCTGAAAAGATTTGACTAGCAGCGAAAACGATTAAAGAAACGAACGCTTTTGAAAGCCCCTGAAACACTTTTGGATACCCATGGGACCCGCTCAACCCCCTAGAACACCCCTGCAACGACTCTGAAATCCCTTGCAAACTCGTGGATCGCTCCTAATTTCCTCTGGAACGCCCTGAAATACTCCTGGGACCACCTTAATACTCTGAATCCCTCTGGAACACCTTTGGAACGCCCTTGAAACCCATTGAAAACCCCTAGAACCATCCTGAAGCCCTCTGCAACACCCCTGGAACATCCCTGGAACGCCCTTGAAACCCCATGACATGCACGATTAGGTTAAATGAAAAAAAATCTGGCAGTCATGCTAACATCGTAGGTTATGTCAGTGTTCAACAATTGGATCCTAGATGCATAATGATAATGTGATAAGAAAAATATTTTTTTACAAATGAAATAACAATGAAAATGTAATTTTAAACAATGTTAAACTGTTAAGGATATCCTTCCAGTTCTTGTAACTATGACGTGACTTTGATATTTGTGGTTGATTTGCCAGCAAAGCTTATTTCGTAAGAGCAATTTCTTAAAATTAATCTTAAGAATTGTGCAGTTTTCGTGTCATCAGCGGTACAAAATTTGCAATCATCATTTTTGACGTAAAATATGTATAATTTTGTAACTTAATTGGAGCCACATGTATACGCATCTACATCATACGTTTACGTTGAGCGAAAATTAGTCTAGTTAGATTTAATATAAAATGTTCAGAAACTTTTCAGAATTTTTTTCACTTCCTCTTGAGACTGGTCAACCCATGTAAAGTTCTTTCTCATACTAACAGCTAAGCGTGATCCCACACACAACACATTCTGCGGTCTGCACTCGCCACGTACCGGACGACTTTGCTCACTTCACCCCGGGAGAAGGAAGGTAATAACTGTATCAAGGTCAACCAGCTTCTCCCTGATCGCTCCCTTCCAAATGCATTTGAATCGCAAACTACGGGCGCCCGCCATTACTGCATCGGGTAGAACGATTCCATTGCATATTGGTATTCGTTATGTGGAGACGGCGACTAACCAGCAATTGTGTTTCCTCCGTAGAATTGAGAACCAAACAACCGACCAACCAACCAACCATTACCACTCAATGGCAATTTATGGTCATAATTCTTCGCTTCCGATAAATCTAATGTGTCACGCCAAGAGGCAAATGAAATTGATTCCTCAGACTGCGATTTTTTTCTTGCGGTGGATGGCAGCTAGGCAAGGTACACTGCTGCATATTTACAGGAGTGGAATGCAATTCCGCCAATGCTCGCGGAAGATAGGAGCTTCCAGATAAGGGGAGTAAGAATGAAGCACTCCACTGCACGAAATATGAAGAAAGACAGATACAGGGTGATGAATCATTTAACCAGAGGGTCTGATTTTGAGACCTTTTCCGCTATAACTCAGTCATTTTTGAACAATATGACTTGAATTTTTGTGCACGGCTATATACTGCAGGATAAGTACGATACGCTGAAGACGTCCTAACAGTCGAGGTCGAAATACTTATCTGTCATGGGTTGCATACAAATAGTTGAACTTAAATAGAATAGAACAGTCTAATTTTCTTGGTCCTGGGTTTTAAAACGGTATTTGGAACCTCCTCAAAACCAAAACCAAACTAATCCTAGCATAGGATATTTTACTCTGCATTCTTCCTGCCTTATTCTTCTGAAGGCGTACCGAATCAGAGAATTGAATCTAAGTACCTTCTACCATGGACATTAGTGACGGTGGCGGTCCTGATGAGAATGGCTTCCAGCCAGCACCGATAAGAATCTTGCCGGGAGGAAGAAGACATGCTTGCAATTCATTCTGGAGGAGCTGAAGCCCTTTGAACCCTCCGGGGCACGCTCAATTCAGTAAGCGATCAATCAAACTCACGCTAATTACATGGCGGTTGCCAATCGACTATCTGCTATATGGCTTCTGGCATGGTCATATGCGCAGCTCGTTTCCGTGCATTTTTTTTTTTTTTTTTCATTTTTGCAGCCTGCCACCAGATCGTGGCTTTGATGCTAAAAGAGCACCATGCTAAATTAAGACCACACCTTACGGGGGCCGATTTAATGGGGTGCTGTTGATGATAGTGTAAGTATCTAGTATGGTAGGTATCAAAGCAGACAAACATAAAAAGGCTGTTTTATGAGAGCTGATGACGATCATCATCGATGATGTTAATCGTTTATGAATAGCCAGCAGTGCACAATGGTCCACGAACCAGATTTACGAGGAAAGATGCACTCAGCGCCTTCACATGATTTCAAAAGTCTCTAGATCGATCAATTTTAAAGCTACATAAAAGCTGTCTTCAGCAAACTTGCTCAAAATTGATATATTCACAACCTTCCCAAAGAATGTATATAGTTATTCTTGCAAATAAAAAGTTTGGTTTTCAATTTCATTAGAAATATGGATCACCCTAATTTTCATGCACATTGGAAAGATAGCCTTATTATTAGGAAAAATTTTGTGGAAGACCATATTGGTCAAAAAAATCATTTGAAGGCGTTGAATGCATCTTTCCTCGTAAATCTAGTTCGTGGACCACTGTGCAGTGGCAGCATATGGGTAGTACAGCTTCTGATACGTGTGCAAAAGATTCTGGATTCAATGCTTGGCGTTTGCCCATCCATTTCCTCTTACTTTGAATCTTTTTTATCTTCTTGATCCAGTGGGTTTCCAGGTATTTCAGGGAATATTAGAAAGGTATTCTAGGCCGTATCAGATTTTTCAAAAAGTAACAGAGACTTTGCAGGGGCTACCTGGGACATCTAAGGGGATTCGGTAGAAATGACAAATTTGTTTTGAAGGGTTAAAGCCCTTTAAAGGACGCTGAAGGTGTTTAAGGGGCGTGTGAGAAGAATTACGACCTCCAGGGTCACATTTCAAAAGTTCCTGAAACGCTATGATGTTCCCTAAAGCGCATTTGAAACGCCATCAGACCCATTACTACCTGAAACGTATAAAACGTCCTAAAGTTCCTTCAGACCCCCTAAAATACCACTGAAACCCCTCTTTCCTCAAATTTCATGAAATGCCCCCTAAACCCTTCTAAAAACCTCTGAGGTCTCCTACATCAATTATTGAACTCCTTCTGAGACTCCTTGAAACACCCGGGCAGCCCTTAAGACCTCTAGAAATGCGCCGGAAAAGCCATTAAGCCCACTAAAACTTCTCTGAGATTTCCCCAAACTCTAAGCTCAACTGTGCACTATGGTCCTCCGGAAAGTAGGGGATTGGTGTCAGGCCCTACGAGCCAGCCGTAAAAACCCATTGTAACGAAAAATCAGCAACAGAGTAATACGAACCGAGACCAACGGCAACGACTCCAGCGAAAAAAAAAGGGACTTGCGATTGGAAACTCGGTACGTGGAACTGCTGATCTCTCAACTTCATCGGGGGCATCCGCATACTTGCCGATCTACTGAAGGACCGCGGGTTCGGCATCGTAGCGCTGCAGGAGGTTTGTTGGACAGGAACCATGGTGCGAACGTTTAGAGGTAATCATACCATCTATCAGAGCTGCGGCAACACACGCGAGCTTTACGCGCAGCTCGAATGCGAGTACGATCGCTGCCCAAGCCACGACGTCAAGATCATCATAGGTGATTTGAACGCTCAGGTAGGCCAGGAGGAGGAATTCAGACCGACGATTGGTAAGTTCAGCGCCCACCAGCAGACGAACGAAAACGGCCTACGACTCATTGATTTCGCCGCCTTCAAAAATATGGCCTTACGTAGCATCTTTTTCCAACACAGCCTCCCTTATCGTTACACTTGGACATCACCACAGCAGACAGAATCTCAAATCGACCACGTTCTGATTGACGGACGGAACTTCTCCGACATTATCGACGTCAGGACCTATCGTGGCGCCAACATCGACTCCGACCACTATCTGGTGATGGTCGCCCAAAACTCTCCGTCATCAACAATGTACGGTACCGGCGACCGCCACGGTCCAACCTAGAGCGACTGAAACAACCGGATGTCACCTCAGTATACGCACAGATTCTCGAGGCCGCGTTGCCAGACGAGGGCGAGCTGGAGTACAGTGAAAATAGCCATCAACGACGCAGCCGAGAGCACCATCGGATACGTGGAGCGGAATCGACGAAACGAATGGTTCGACGAAGAGTGCAGAACGGTTTTGGATTAGAAGAACGCAGAGCTTGCGGTAATGCTGCAGCAAGGGACCCGACAGAACGTGGAACGTTACAAACAGAGGCGGGAGAACAAGTGCCACCTGGAAGAAGCGGAGTGCGAAGAAATGGAACTGCTGTGCCGTTTCTTAGAAACGCGGAAGTTCTACCAGAAACTTAACGCATCCCGCAATGGCTTCATGCCGCGAGCTGAAATATGCAGGGATAAGGACGGAGGCCTCTTGGTGGACGGACGTGAGGTGATTGAAAGGTGGAAGCAGCACTTCAATCAGCACCTGAATGGCGTGGAGAACGTAGACACGGAACACCACGGCAATGGAGAAAACGACGACACCAGTGCAGCGGATGCCATTCATCAGCTCAAACTAAAAAAGCAGCTGAATTCATCAAGATGGGCCCAGGAAAGTTGGCCACCTGTCTGCATCGGCTGATAGTCAAGATCTGGGAAACCGAATAACTACCGGAGGAGTGGAAGGAAAGGGTAATCTGCCCCATTCACAAGAAAGGCGACCATTTGGAATGTGAGAACTTAAGAGCGATCACTATTTAGAATGCTTCCTGCAAAGCGCTATCCCAGATCATCTTCCGCCGTCTGTCACATAAAACGAATGAGTTCGTGGGAAGTTATCAAGCCGGCTTCATCGACGGCCGGCCGACAACGGACCAGATCTTCACCGTACGGCAAATCCTCCAGAAATGCCGTGAATACCAGGTCCCAACGCATCACCTGTACATCGACTTCAAAGCGGCATACAACAGTATCGACCGCACAGAGCTATGGAAAATTATGGACGAGAACAGCTTTCCCTTAAAGCTGACTAGACTGATAGACATCGCTCTGGAAGGTGTGATACGACGAGCCGGGCTTAACAGCCGGGGAACGATTTTCACGAAATCCGATCAATTGGTGGACGACATGGACGGACATTATCGCCAGAACATTTGGAAGGGTGGCAGAACTGTAAACCTGCCTGAAACGTGAAGCAGCAAAGGTCGGACTGGTGGTGAATGCCTCAAAAACAAAGTACATGCTACTAGGCGGAACTGAACGCGACCGGATCCGTCTGGGTAGTAATGTTACGATAGACGGGGATACTTTCGAGGTGGTGGAGGAATTCGTCTACCTCGGATCCTTACTGACGGCTGACAACAACGTGAGTCGCGAAATTTGGAGGCGCATCATCAGCGAAAGTCGGGCCTACTATGCCTACGGGCTCCAGAAGAAGCTGCACAGCTGCGGTCTATAAAGATTCACCCCTGCACCAAATGCACCATGTACAAAATGATAATAAGACCGGTGGTCCTCTACGGACACGAGACGTGGACCATGCTCGAGGAGGATCTGCAAGCAATCGGAGTTTTCGAGCGACGCGTGCTAAGGACGATCTTCGGCGGTGTCGGTGTGTGGCGGAGAAGCATACATCACGAGCTCGCTGCACTTTACGGCAGCATCCAGAAGGTGGCCAAAGCCGGAAGGATACGATGGGCAGGTCATGTTGCAAGAATGCCGGACGGCACGAAGCGTGTATTAAGCAGAAATATGGTTGATTCAATTTTATCTGGAATTTGATGTAATACCTAATAAATGAAATGAATTGAACTCTACATTCTCCTAAACCCCTAATGTCCCTGAACACCTCCTTGAACGTATTTGAAGAATTGTTGAAACCCCTAAAGTACCCCGGATATCATGGAATGCCCATAAAATTCCATATTTTATTTTGAAACGCACCTGAAATTGATGATGATGATGGGCCCGCCACGTACCACATACAAATGTCCCTGAGACCCCTGAAAATTCCCTACACACCAAAAAATCGATTGAGAGTTTCAGCAAAATTTTGCTGAATTTTGCCGAGCTGAAGGTTTCAGCAAAAAATTTGCTGAAATTCAGCAAAATTTGCTGATTTGTTCAGTAAACTCTACTGATCATCAGTAACGTTTTGCTGAAATTCAGCAAACTTTGCCGAAAGTTCAGCAAAAAATTTTGCTGGACCCTTCAGCTCGGCAAAATTCAGCAAAATATTGCTGAAAGCGTTTAGTGTGTATGATCCATTGAGACTTCCTGAAACGTCTATAAATATCTTCAGGTCCCCTGAAACCTCTCAAATATAATAGAAAACCTCCTGATACCCACTGAAATGTCTAATCTGTCCTGAAATGCCCTTTCAATCCCCTGTCCCCCTATGATTGCCTCAGGCTCTCTGACGTTTCATCTGAAACTCCCTGTGAGCCTCTGAAATATTCCTGAAATACCCTGAAATGCCACTGAGGTGATCATCACATCCACTGAAACGAGCTGAAACCCCGCTTTGAAGCTTCTGGGTATCCTTGAAACTCGCTGAATCTTATCGACGAAAAGATGTTAATGACTGTAATCTCTAAAAAGACTGTGTGTGACCAATAAACAAATTAATATTTAAAAAAATATTTTTCGTGAATTTCAACTTGTAGTATTTAAAAAAAAAACTTTAATTAACCCACCTAGCGTTGACGGTGCCTTTCTCATGCCTTAAAATATCTTTTCTATAATACTGAAGCAAGCCATTTAGGACACCAAATATACGCATATTGCAGAATTTATGCTCAAAAATCAACAAAACAGTCGCCATAATAAATTTTAGTTTGCCATCTTGGATTTTAGATCGCCCTTTTGGATTTTCTGGTCATTACTTTTTAAATCCGAACATTTTCCCCATACCAAATGGACCCATACAACGTAGTTTTAAAGCTGAATACTTCACAAAACAGCCACCATAGTTATTTTTGGACTCCGAAGTTCTTCTCCATTCCAAATATATGCATATTGCAGAGTATTCGAGCTCAAAACTCCATAAACCAGCTGCCATATTGATTTGTTATCCGCCATCTTGAATTTTGGACCACCATCTTGAATTTTTGTTCGCCATCAAGGATTTAAGACCTGCGAACCAAATTCGTCAACTATGTGCAAGATTATCGAATTGGGTGTGATTTGATATGTCGCATGATAGGGTTTTGTGCATGTTCACATTTGGCCTCTTCCGCCGGTGCTGGTCCGGGTCACTTAATAGCCATAAGTCCGGAACGCCTGCACCGATCTATTTGCAATAGCAAACAATGGGGCAAAATTCCAGTTCGATTCGTGCTAAAATCCAGAAAATCGACCAATGAGAAGTGCCTCAAAAGTGAGTGATCTTCGTTGTACACACACACTCATACATACATACACACATACAGACATCATCTTAATTCGTCGAACTGAGTTGATTGGTATATGTTATATGACCCTCCGAGCCTTCTATAAAAAAACGATTTTCGAGTTAACATATTGCCTTTCACTTCACTTTGGTGTATGAGAAAGGCAAAAACGTTAGCCAACGCAGCATAATAGGTTAACACCCCCACAAGAATTCTACTGCCGATTTCTCAGAGATTCTATAAGAACGCATTCCAGGAATGTAATCAAGGATTCCTATAGGCGTACCTGTCCTATCGGAAATGTCTCAAATTTCTTTTTCAGAAGTTCCTTGGAGGCTTAAGGAATGTTGCTAGACATTTCCTATAGAACATTGATTAAAAATAGCTTCAGGAATTACATAGTGAAATCCGCAAACACTTTCAAGCCGAAGGTTTCAAATAATATCTATAATAAGGAACATTGTTGTCTGAAGTAGTATCTCCAAAAATGTCCGTAGGTAATTGCTCAGAAATTACTTCAACAGGGAATCCAGCTGGAATTTCTCTAGGGTTTCCATCAAAACTTTTGTTAGGGGGCGTCCATAAATGACGTAGCGTTTTAAGCGATTTTCAGTACCCTCTCCCCAACAAAATTTTCATTTGAAAAACGCAAAGAAAATCGAAACTTTGTACTGATATCAATTGCTTGTATGTTTAACGAATAGTTATTATGAAAAAAAAAACCCTAATTAATCCACCTAGCGGTGATGGCGCCTTTCTCGTGCCTTCGAAACCCCATTTCAATAAAACTCAAGCGAAATATTTATGTAAATCACACTTTCATACAATTAACAGAAATCCATTTCATGATACCAGAAATCATATCGTTTATCTGGCTTTTAATATTTGAGCTTCAAATTCTTAAGAAAAAGACGCTATCTTGAATTTTAAGCCGCTATTTAGGATTAAAGATTGCCATCTTGGATGTTCTGGTCGCCATTTTTGGAGTCCAGACGTCATCCCCATACCAAATATACCAATAATGCATTGTTTCAGGCCCTAAAACTCCATTGAACTGCCGCGATATTGAATTCGGAGCCGCCATCTTAAATTTTAGATCGCCATTTTGGATATCCTGATCGCCATTTTGGACTCTGGAAGTCTTCCCCATACTTGCAATATTGCATGGTTTTAGAGCCGAAAACTTCATTAAACAGCCGTTAGAGCCTATCTCCATCAAACAGCCGCCATCTTGAAACTGAAGCCGCCATCTTGAAACTGAAGTCGCCATCTTGGATTTTAGATCGCCATCTTGTACATTCTGGTCGACATCGCCTTGGCCGATCTGGACCATTCTGAATAGCAAACAATTCCGGTGCGATTCAAGCTATAATCCGAAAAATCGGCCAATGCAAAGTACCTTAAAAGTGAGTGAACATATTTTGCGCACATAAATACATACATGCATTCATACACACATACAGACATAATCTCAATTCGTTGAACTGAGTTGATTGGTGTATGCGACTTGATCCACCGAGCCTTTTTTCCAAAAATCGTTTTTTGAGTAAACATATAGTTTTTTAGTACACTAAGTGTGCGAGAAAGGCAAAACACTACTTTCGAGCTTTTTTGCTTTGGTTATCTAACTAAACCAATAGATTCCAAGATCTTTTTGATAGCAAATTTAATAATCTTTCATATGCGAGAAGTTTGACCATTTTCAAGTTATAGCCAGCTTGAGACAAGCAAAGTCAAAAACATGTTATGTTCAATTACTACGTAACGGTTGAGATTTGACCATATGCGTTAAACATTTTTTTCACCGGTTGGAACCTGTTTGCTTGCTAACGTTCATAGAGTTATCAAAAAATCCTAGTCTTGCTGTGTCGCATACATAGGTTCAGTTCAATTTTATATATAGCCTCTTTCGGATGGACACCCGGAACTGGTTACGGCCCTACCGGCAGTCCCTAATGTGGTCCTAACTTATTTCTTTTATAACCAGTCATCAGGTTATCAGAAAAGCCGTTATTTGTTGTATCGCAAGCATGGGTTTGGTACTCTTTTATATTTGGCCACATCTGTCGAGACCCCCGGAGCCGGTTCCGGACAACTACCGGTTCAGATATGGTCTGATTCTGTTTTCCTGCTTACCGTTCATCGGATTATTGAAAAAGCCGCTGTTTGATGTGTCGCATGCATGAGTTAAGCTAGTATGACACTCTTTGACCAATGCCAAATATTTGACCACTTTTGACAGTTAAATTTTGACCAAGGTGTACATGGCAAACAAAAATATTTGTCACTCTCGAAAAACGAATAGGGACAAACAGAGCCAAACAACCTGCCAAAATTTATCTGTCAAAAGTGGTCAAATATTTGGCGTCTGGGCAAAGAGTGTAATAGCACCCTTATGTTCAATTTGATATTTGGCCCTAGGGGCAGGACAGATCTAACGAGAGAAAATCTGTGCTCGAAATGTTGTTCAGAATTCCTCACAGTTCCTCAGATTTCCTCCCATTTATACCAAAGTGTGATCTGGCACCAATGTCAAACTGCAAAGTGTTGCCTGTGCTGAATGAAAATTGCAGTTTTGGGGATGTCTTTCAACAAATTTCGTCGATCATCGACAGAAAGAGTTACTCAGAAATCCTCAGAGTTGCTCTCGTTTGCCCCTAGGTTCTGAGACTGTTTTCCTGCTTACCGTTCATCAGATAATCGTAAATGCCGTGGTTTGATGGGTCGCATGCATGGGTTTGGTGCATTTTCATGTCTGGCCCCTTCCAGGGGTACCGGTTCCGGAACACCTAAATGGCCATAACTCCGGAACGGCTGGACCGATCCGAACCATTTTCAATAGGAAACAATAGGACCAGATTCCGCGTCGAATGAGCCGTTGATCGTTAAAATCGGTTGATATTTACTATCTAAAAGTGAGGTGACCTTTTTTTGTACACATACACACACATACATACACACACACACACACAGACATCATCTCAACTCGTCGAGCTGAGTCGATTGGTATATGAAACTTGCCCCTCTGGGGGCTCTATCGAAATTTCATTTTTGGAGTGAACATATAGTGGTAATCACATTCAAATGTATGCGTGTCTCTTTTGTAGATGTAGTTGTGAAACTTGGGGGAAAATATGTGCACTCTTACCGCGGTTGTTAGTTTTATCATTATTTAGCCGTTTTACCCAAATCAATTGGGTAATATTTGCATATGCAATTTCAATAGCCTTTTAGTTGGCGTGCATTTTTGTGTATGGAAAAATTCACGCTAGTGTTCGTGTGTTGAAATGTCACTTATCTCTATAGCCACATGAGCCTTTGCACGAATCTCGCCTACTGCTCACTCCCACAGAAAATTTGAACACAGCGCGCACAGTAAAAGTCAAATTTGACTTTTACTGTGCGCGCTGTTTTCAAATGTTCTGTGGGAGTGAGCAGGACAGGGCAAATTCGTGCAGAGGCTCATATAGCCTTTCGGTACACCTTGGTGTACAAGAAAAGCAAAAATCATGCTACAATAAAGACAAATTTACGCGAAATCGATTCCCATGACACTCATCAGATGAACTTTAAAACCTTTTATGACAGTTACTGTAGATTCAAAATCAGCTCATGCACCACCATGTAGGCGCATAATTATTTTGATGTGGCAATCTTGTTTGTTTTATAAAGTAACTTGGAATAGAGAAAATATGAAAATTTCACAAAAATGCCAGCTTAAATAAAAATAGAACCTATGCGAAATGCGAATGTATCATTTTTGTGTGTCACGTGGTTCAAAATGTGTAACTTTAGTTATACGTGTATGAGAGTGCTGCGGTTGAGTGAGAACAAACTGTCAAACGAAAAAAATCAAAATAACGTAAACAAGTGATAGAAGTTGTTGCGAAATGTATTAATTTTATAAACAGTAATCAATAATATTTCATAATTAAAAGTGTTCTTTAAGTTTTCAATAAGTGTACGATTTAGGGAGTCTCGTAGTGATGCAGCTGAGCGTGATGAAAGTCGGAAAGTCCGGGTCACCTCCAAATTCTATCGATCGTTGAGGGTACACAACCTACACCAATCCGTTGCCGCAGAAAAGTGCCTTCCGGGTTGTGAAATGGCAGTACGCCATATGTCGGTGTTAGCGCCACTAAGTTTGATTGTTTACCGTTGGGTGCTGCTCGTGCTTCTGCCAGCAGAGTTGGCAGCCAAAGTAGCACCCACCAGGCCACCACAAAGGATCTAGCGGCTGGTTCTAGTAAACATAACCGGTCACGAAGAGAAAAAGATTGCCCGGGTCCCGCATACCGAAGAGCCGAAGAATATCCGCCCTGGACGATTCAACAAGTGTTCGGAGGAACAGCAGCGGAACGACAAAAAACCGAGGAATCGGGGTTGCTGAACAGGAATTCATTTTGTACATAAAAGGTAGGGCAATTTCCAATAGTTTGGTGACGCATTACTATCAAAAATATTTGTTCAAGTCTTGGTTACCAACTAGGGTAAGAGTACCGAAAGTAGACGTTTGCTCCGTGCAAACTCTTTAACTGCAATGCATTATAACTGCAAGTGCGCTAAGTGCAACAATTTTGCATTTATTGCATCGCTTTTCGCTCAAATGAAACGTCAATAACGATGTGATGTTTTTCGCGTGAAAAGTAAACATGTTGCAGTTATCAAACGTCTGCTGTATTTTATTTTTTTAAGCAAATATTTATCCTATTAGAAATCCCTTAAATTTAATTAGGATGAAAATGGGTCCATTGTGCCTAAATTATGAGCAACTGCCCTAAATGTATACTCATAAACAAAAACCACTATTTTTGTCGCATTTATGATCTCAAAGCAGTGTTCATTCAGATTGGTGATCTCATTATGGTTCTAGCAGCCGAATAGCAACGTTTTGACTAATGACACTGTTTCAGTTACGGAGTTTAGCGCGTTGTGTTCGTTGCATGTTGTTCTAGATTGTTCTAGGCGTTTTAGGTATTTTGAACCAGGTTTAAGTTTTGAACCAGGGGATCCGCAAGCAACAAGGTAAGCCTACTGCTTATCTTTTGCGAAAGTGTTAAGCCTTCAGTATACGCTTTGCCAAGTGCGCAAACTTTTTCGCACGCACCAACCAACAGCAAAGCAAACGCCTGACATTTCCGATGTTTTTTCAATGATGAAAGCACTGTTGGTTGGTCTGTTGCGTCCGGAAAAATTTGCACACTTGGCAAAGCGTGTACTGAAGGCTTTAGTGTCGACCTGCAACTTAACCTCAGCCAGATAGAATCCTGCTCGGAAGTTTGTTTGTGTTGCCGATTGGGATGGCCTGTGAAACCGCATTGTTTTTGTGTCAGCCCGCTCGATGCACGTTAGGTAGGCGAAGTTGTTGGAGTTTGGCGAGCCTGCTTCCTATCCTTCCTATGATTTCGACCCTTCCATTTGATTTTACTAAACTAAACTGAATACGTTACTCCAGAGTATGTTGTAAACCAAGAGGAGTATGAACCAGAAGTTTTAAAAACAATATAGGATACTATATAGTAATTTGCTGGTGTTTGAGCCGTCAATGTTTTGCTGAAGTTTCAAAAAACCTACTGCGTAGTGTCCGTGTCAACAAACTTAACCTACCTAACAATTATTGAATGATATTTCAGTTTCAAGAATCTTTCAATTATATATAATCAAAACATCATTTTTTTAGAAATATCTACTACTTGCTATAATTTATTCTAATGAATCAGTTACATTACAGTTTACCTTTAACCCTTTTGTGGCCGACACCCGGGTACCCGGCACCTAGCACCCATTTAAAGCATGGTATTAAAAAAAGCAAAAAAAAAGTGACACATAACGGTTAAGGGGTGATGCACAAAATATGTCACCTCTTCGCTATATCACATTTTTTGTATGGGACCTCACCATTGTTTGTATGGGTCGTCATGTTCTGCAAACCCCTCCCCCTCCTTACTGTGTGACGTAATTTGTGCATGGCCCCTAATATTAGTTTCTGCGGAGGTATCGTTATCGTTTAAAATTAACCTGTTTGATAGTGCGAATTTAACATTTGGTCATAACTTTAAGCCTGTAATAACCTTTTTCCATTCTAAGTAACACAAAGTCACATTAACCTTCCGTAACTCGTGCGGTTTGCCACTACCGTCAGCACCCCGCTAATTCTAAGTACAAGCAGCGATTTTTTAAACGTGCTGTATAGAATACAACAGCACGACCGCTCGAGGGGTAATAAGCTAAAGTTATAGATTCTACCACATAATTTTGTAAGTGTTCAATGTAATGAAAGAGTGATTTTCTTTTATACACAGAAGTTCGTGAGTCGAGATTTTCATACGAAGTTGGTGACACCTACGTAGTGGTATTATTACAACCTGGAGAACCAGATTTTGGATGAGAGCTTATGATTAATCTGTTCAGAAGTGCTGGTCGACGTAACTGTTACGTTACAGCAGACAGATCATTAAGCTGCAGCAAAGGCGTGTCTACGTAACCGTAGATTTCAAACGAAACATCTTTCTTACGATTGCTTCTCTGGACTCCATCGACGAGAATTAGCGGCCGCAATTTAGGATATCATTGGTGAGTCTGTTCATTGTCTGGATACACAAAAAATTCAAGTTCTGCTGTTTGACTGAATTATTATAAGCTTTTCTATTCGTTTTTATTTTATTCTACTGTTGATTAATAGTAAGCTGATGTCTATGAACCCCTACAAAAATCTAAATCATACAGTATTTCTGTTCAAATTAACTAATACAAGGCGATTTCCACAGTATTGGGACAATTTCTTCTATTCTACATTTCTACTCAGCAGTTCTTGGCAATTGCTTTGCTCTACAACCATAACAATCTATCACAAAACATAATAAATGTTAACTGCAATGGATGTACAATATGGGCGCTTAACGAGTTAAGCGAAGGTGAAGAAATTGGCCCTTCAATACTAGCACTGAATCTCTACTTTTGTTCAACTTTGTTTATTGTAGGTGTAAGCCATTAGAAAGGTTTCACAATCAATATAAAAGTTTAGACCTTATCTGTGGAAATAGAGTACAGGCAGTATTTTGCAGAAGAGTGTGGAATAACGATGGTTTTAGGCACAATAACTTCGGTATCAATATCTAGAGGTATTACTCGATCTTCTCAAAGTTTTATTGAAAAACTTCTTTGGAACATCGTTTTATTTAATTTATTTAAGTTTACATTTAGTTAAAAAAACTCTTTCACGACTAAATATACAATTTATTATTGCGACATTTGCACCCATTTAGACTCGGTCGAATTTCGCACACGACTTCGCAGCGGCTGGCATACACAAGTTTGGTTGAGTTCGTGACAGGGGCGGCGGGTGCACAACAGGTAAACAAAATAAGTTTGATTAGTGTGAAATGCGGCTGGAAAATGATGATTCAGTGGATTCTCAAATTATCACAGTAGTCTAAACATTGGCGAGAAACCCAATACAATCTAAATAATGTTTATTTGTATTGAATACCATTTGTTATCAAACACCTACCGGATAACAAATTGAACTGATGATGATGATGATGATGATTGTGTACCCACCATCAGCGCAAGGATTACCTATGACTGCAGAGTCATACCGGAACGGAATGATCTACCTGATGGTTTGTTGTAGCAGGGTAAGCTAAATTCACTGGAGACCTTCGGAAAACAACATGATAATTGTTATCTCGTGACAAAGTCTGGCCACCCCACGAACATTTGCCCGGAAACCAGTTCATTTAACTTCCTTAGGCTACCCCTCCGAAATCCCCATATATGTCATGTTCAAATATAAAAAGTAATAATAAGGAACGAACTCACCGGATAATCCTGACCAGCTGGTTTTCTATGTTTGGCTTTGGTCTCATCATGCAAACGGTCCAACCATATTAAATGTGCACTCGTTCACACCACTCGCTGATTCTCCGGATAACAAATTGAACTATTCATAAAATGTAATATTTGATCATATCATAAGAGTTGTTATTGCTTTGTTATGAAATACCTGATTGATAACAAATTGAGCTATCGATTAAATGTACAATTTAATACCACTATGTGTTATTGTTCTGGTATTCGATACCTTATGGATAACAAATTCAGCCCTCGACAGTGTGTCTTAAATGTTTGGTATGCATTCATTATTGAAATAATAAGACTTGTTATTTTCTTGGTGCTGTTCATACAAAATTATGGTATGCGTTTTTGTTATTTTGCCTCTTATTACAGCCTAACGAAGGGCATATCAAGGTATGATGGTATTTACTATTGAATACCTTGAAATGTTATTCAGTTGTTATTCTTTTCTGCTCGGGTTTGACCACTTCCAGTGGGACACCCAGAACTAGTTTCGGGACACTACCGGTTGTCTAAAATATGGTATGAGGCTATGTTCTTACGAATCGATCATCGTGTTATCAAAAAAGGGTCTCCAGTTGGTCTAGTGGTTAAGGCTATGAATCGCCAATCCGGAAACGGCGGGTTTGATTCCATTTCTCGACTTCCTAAGCATAGTGTATCATTGAACTTGCCTCACAATATACAAATTCATGCAATGGCGGGCAAAGAAAACCCTTCAATTATTAACTGTGGAAGTGCTCTGAAGAACACTAAGTAGAAGAGAGGCAGGCCAAGTTCCAATGCGAACGTCGAGCTCTAAAGAAGAAGAAGAAGTTATTAAAAAAGCTGCTATTTGATGTATTGTCAAACCCCGCGTATTCATCACTCTTTAATAAAACACTTTTTAACTTGTACCCCGCTCATTCGAAATTTGTTGAATTAAAAAAATGATCAAATGTCTCAGTGTAATACATTGTAAATACGCATGATACGATATTGTGATGTTACTTACACCCGCAGCGACTCCTCGTGCAGATGCTACTTCCGAAAGTTCTAATTTGGTGCATTCCGACACCTGATCCGTTTGGTGATCAACCGCAGTGAACCTCGGAAGCCTACAATCGTAAAATGTACAAGCTATCAATTCGTACCATCACAATATCTGTAAGACTTGTGTTCAAAAACAAAACATACAAACCAAACAAAACTAAAATAGAGTTAATTTATCGAATTGAAAGTTTACACAGGTAATTTGACAGCAATCATTGTCGAATCAGCGTGGTTTTATGGTACGACACACATGGATTTGATTATATTTCACATTTACAACTTTCGGTTCACATTTTACCACTTTACCGATTGTCCATGACGTGGTCTTAGACTAGTTTCATGCAAATTATTAATCAGTTCTCCTAAAAAGTCGCAAATTGATGTAATGCATGTATGGGTTTGGTTCATTCGTGCATTTCGCCAGTTCCGGCGAGGCACTCGAATCTGGTTCCGGAACACTACTGACCTGAGACTATTTTCTTGCTGATCGTTCTTCGCGTTATCGAAGACGCCGTTATTTAGTGTGCTGCGTGTATGCGTTTGGTTTTTTTTCTACATTTGACCACTTCCGTCGGGGCACCTGGAACCGGTTTCGGCACACTATTGGTTTTCCAAAGTATGGTCTATGCTTTTTTTTGTTAACCGTTCATCAGCTTACCTAAAAAGTCATTAAATGTGTCGAATTTATGGGTTTAGTTCTCCTTTACATTTTACCACTTCCGATGGGGCAACCGTTATCGGTTGCGGAACGCTACCGGTTGTCCCCAATATGGCCGGAAACTTTTTTTTTGTTAAATCAAGATGCCTTAAAATCCGCGATTTGATGTGTCGCTTGCATGGGTTTGGTTCCCTTTTATATTTGGCCATTTCCCGGACACCCGGAACCGGTTCTGGATCACAACCGATTCAGATATGTTCTGAAAATATTTTCCTGCTTACTGTTCATCAGGATATCAAAAAAGCCACGATTTGATATGTCCCTTGCATGGGTTTAATTAACTTTTATACTATGCCACCTCCGGCGGAACATCTGGAACCGGTTCCGATATGATCTGAGAATGCTTTCCTCCTAACTGTTCATCAGGTTATCGAAAAAGCTGTGGTTTGATATGTCACATGCATGGTTTTATTTCAATTTTATATTTGGCCACTTCCGACGGGACACCCGGAACCGGTTCAAGGACACAACCGGCTCAGATATGGTCTGAGAATATTATCCTGCTTACTGTTCATCAGGATATCAAAAAAGACACTATTTGATATGTCGCATGCATGGTTTTGGTTAACTTTAATACTTGGCTACTTCCGGCGGGACATTTGCAACCGGTTCCGGAACACTACCGGTTCCGATATGGTCTGAGAATGTTTTCCTGCTTACTGTTCACCACGTTATCGAAAAAGCCGCGGTTTGATATGTCGCATGCATGGGTTTAGTTCACTTTTATGTTTGGTCACTTCCGGCGGGACACCCGGAACCGATTCCGGGACACTACCGGTTCAGATATGATGTGAGACTATTTTTCTGCTTACCATTCATCAAGTTATCGAAAATGCCGTCGTTTGATGTGCCGCATGGGTGGGTTTGTAGCGTTTTCATATCTGGCCCCTTCCTGGGGTACCGGTCCGGAACACCTAAATGGCCATAACTCCGGAACGGCTGGACCGATCTGAACCATTTTCAATAGGAAACAATGGGACCAGATTCCGCGTCGAATGAACCATCGGTCAATAAAATCGGTTGAGGTTTACTGCCAAAAAGTGATGTGAGTTTTTTTGTACACACACATACACACACACACACATACACACACACACACATACACACACACAGACATCACCTCAATTCGTCGAGCTGAGTCGATTGGTATATAAGACTTGACCCCTCCGGAGGCTCTATCAAATTTTCGTTTTTGGAGTGAACATATAGCCTTTCGGTACACCTTGGTGTACGAGAAAGGCAAAAACAATAGAAAGAAAACATTGCTGACTGCCAGGTTCAGATCGCCGATATCAAGACCATAGGTGCAACTAGTGGAGATTATCACCAAAGCTATTATCGTCGCACTACAAATCGAAGGCGTCACTTGAAGCACATGCGAAGTTGCAGCTGCGAAGTAAATTTGAATCTATTTTTTTTTTCTATTGCGCATCATTAAGCTATTCAAGAGCTACAAGAGCTAAGGGACGATTTCTTCACCTCGGCTTAACTCGTAAGCCAGGCTTACCCATATAGTTAAACCTGGCTTAACGCCTAAGCCAGGTTGAAGAAATCGGCCCTTATCCAAATTAAGTTGCGACATTTCTAAGAAAGCTTCGTGACCGTGCGGTTAGCGGTGACAGTCGTCTAGGCGTATGGTAAGCCTCGGAGTGAGGGTTCGATTCCCGCTCGAGTCGGTGGAAACTTTTCGTCGAACGAAAAATTCATCACTGGACCACTGGGTGTTCTGTGTGTTGTCCGTTGTCAAGTGTAAGTAATGTTTTTAGTCTGTGCAGCCTCTGGCTGAAGACGGTGTGAATTGTCTTTAAGGTTAAAAATCAATTTTCGCACCGCAGGTCACTTCGGATTTCAACTAAAAGCATAATAATGACTCAATAAACCGCCCATCGTTCTGCATGATGCCGAAGAACAGGAAGTTGAAGCTCACAATATAGTTAATCTGTATTGCAATCTGTAAACTGTAATCTGTTAAGAACAGCAAGTTGGTTTCATTTGAATAAAATGCATCATGATATTTGAGGGACCCTGCAGGAGTTTCTTCTAAAATTCTTTCAGCATTTCATTCTAGAATTCCTCAAGGAGCTTCTTTTGGGATTCAAATTTTTGAGAATTCCTTCCTTTTTAATTTCTGCAACACTTCTTTCAGAGATCCCTCCAAGAATTCCTTCAGGAGTTTGTTCTTAGTTTCCACCAAAAGATCCTTGTGAGATTTCTCCGGGAGATTTATTTTCTAAGGTTTTTTTTTAAGTTTATCCATGGTTTCCTTCAGGAGTTCTTTTAAGGTTTTCTGCTCCTCTCTTCCACCAGCAGTTTCTTCGAACATCGGGGATTTTAACCGGGATTCCATCAGAACTTCTGTCTGGGTTTCCTAAAGAATGTTCTTCCTGGATTCCTCCAGGAGTTCCTTCTGGGATCCTTTCAGGAATTCCTTCCGGAATTCAATCAGATATTAATTCCGAGATTTTTGTACGAATTTCTTCCGACATTCTTTCAAAACTCCTCCAGGAGTTGCTTCTGGGATTCCTCCAGGAACTCTTGGTTTCCTCGAAAACTTCCTTTTAGGATTCATCCAGGTTTTTATACGGTATCCCTCCATTCACTCCTTCCAGTATTCCTCCAGGATCTCTCAGAATTCCGCGAGGATTCCCTTTACGGATTTCTCCCATAGTTTCTTCTGGAATTCTTCCTGGATTTTCTTTCTTAGATTTCATCAGGAGTTCTATCTGGATATCTTCCGGAATTCCTCAAAAAATCAAGATTCCTTAAGAAATTCCTTCCGGAATTCCATCAAAAATTTCTTCCGTGTTTTCTACAGAAATTGAATCAGGAGCTCCTTCTGAGACTTTAGAAATAGCTATTTTTGAGATTCTTCCAGGAGTTTATTTAAGATTTCTCCTAAAGTGTCATTTTGATTTGCTCCAGGAACTCCTCCACGGGATTTCTTTTGGAATTTGTCTATGATTTCTTTTCAAGATCCCTGGAAATTCCTTCAGGGATTCCTCCAAATCCATTTGGAATGTTTTCAAAAGTTTTTTTCTGGGATTCCCAGTGAGAATTCCTGTGGAAATGTTATCCTTCTCCTGTTGGGGAAACCTATAAGGAACACCATGAGAAATTCCTGACAAAGCACAAGAGTTTCCTCCGAGGATTGGAAATTTTTCAAGTAACTTTATCAAATATTGCTAAAAGAGTTCTAACACTAAATCTCATAAAGAATTGCTTTAAAAATTTCACTATTTCAAGATGTTTCTGAATCCTAGATGTGTTTAGGATAATTTTGAAAAATTTTCTAGACTCTGGGGCCTTATTAAAATCAACAGGAAACTTATCTAAGGAGTATACCACAGAACAGATAGGTATCCTAGAGCGATTTGAAAATTGCATCCACGTATGTGGTAAATGTTGCCAATCATTGTGGAATAGAATGATTTTTCTTGCTTGCAATTTACAGTACATGATCTCATCTAACATATAAACTCTAGGAACTAAAGTTCAGACAATTAATTTGTGTAATCATATCAAAGCAATTTGCGATATTCTCACCTGCACTCTGCAACAACGATGCTCAATCACAATTAAAATTAACTCTCTTACCCAACACTTCGTTGACGAACGATCCAAAACAAACTGAAATCGCAAGCTACAAACTATGTGCATCCATGTTGACAGCAACAATCTTCTCAACATTTTGATAGTGTTGCAGTTCCTCCATTTCAGAGGTACATAGCCAGTTGTTGCCAACTGCATTGCACCGCTGGATTTCAGTTAACTTCATCATCATCCGAAATTAATGCGTTCGTCATGCCATGGACCGAGGTGAGATGATCTACTAGTCAATGGTAGTAGTGGCAACATGGTTTGGGATTCCATGAGGGGGAAAATTTGATGACTTGTTGGTCACGCGCCGGAAAATCACTGGCAAATCCTTCAACGCATGGTTGCACGGCGTTGGTTCGATTGTCCCTGTCTCCGTCTCTGGCCGGGTTGCGGCCGAATTTCGTCGGTGTACCGATGTTATCATCGAGTGGCTTCGTCTGATATGTTTTTTTTGGGCCGGTTATAAAAGCCTGCACCATAGGGTGTCATCAATTATAGCTTTTATGATCCTGCAACGGACAGTGCGCTTCAGTGAGGTCTAGTGCTCGGTTTATGTGGGTTGCGGTGGAATTCGGTTTAGTTTTGGGAAAATGAAGGTGTGTTGTTTTTTGGGTGATACTATTCTGGAAGTGTTCTAATCTTGGTGATTTTGTTCGTTCAGGCATTTGTAGCAGTTCTGGTTTTGGTGGTTGCTGTGGTAGCAGACGAATCTGTCCAACAACCAACTGTGTTTCTCCAACCTCCGGTTGAACATCAGGAGACCAAAGATTTCAACGCACCATGGACTGCGGAAAACTCGTTGGTTCCAGTAGCAGATCCTCAACAACCGATTAACGTTGCTCAGCAACATTCCTACTACGCTCCTGCTCAGCAAGCAACTTACAATCAAGAGGACTGCCAGCAAGACCAACAACAAGTCAATCAACAATACTTCCACCATCAAGAGCAGCCGCAATATCAGGAACAGCAGTACCATCAAGAGCAGCAACATTATCAGCAAAATTCCTACCAGAGCGACAACTCTCCAGCATCCGTGGCCGTGAAAGTAACCCATCCTGACTGGGCCACTTCCTACTCCAACGTCAACCGTTACAACAACTACTGGCCTGCGGCCCCAGTTCAGTACGTTCAGGCTACTCCTGCCCCATTCGCCCACAAGCCCGCTTACGCCCCAACCCATGCTCCGGTGCCCGTCTACAGCAACAATGTAGCCAAGTGGAACACCTGGAACAACCAGCCGGTGCACGACATCGTCAAGGTCCCACTGTCGGTCGCCAAGTACGTGGCCATTACACCCGGATCGGTGCACATTGCCCCACTGCCGGGACACACTGTTTCCCATAAGGTGTTGAACGTGGCCTCCGCTGGAAGCTGGTAAAAGCTATGATGAGCCACGAAAGTTCTGTGCTAGTGAAATACGTAGTAGATCAATGAATTGTTGACTAGTAGTAATAAATCAAGACTGTTTTTGGTGATAACAAAATTTGGAGCTGTGTTTTCTCGTATATTGGGGTCGTGATGAAAGGCTATCGAATGACTATGAAATTGATAAATGAAATCCTGAAATGCTTCAGATCATGGGCGTAGCCAGAGGGGGGCAGGAGGGGCCGTGCCCCCCCTGCCGACATAACATTTTTTTTTTAATTTGAGCCAACTCAAGATAATCAATAATTTCTCTTAAATATTATCAACAATTTAACCAAATAGTAAACAAAATTTTGGGATTTTTATGAATGGAATACAAAACCATTAGGTCAAATATTCCGGTAATGTCGGAACCGGTTCCGGTAGGGAAAGAGAAGGACTTTCTTGAACCATATTCTTCTATAGAGTGTAGAAGCTGAAAAATTCACGAATTTTCACTAGTATTAAATTCAAACAAATGTCATGCTAAGAACCAAAAATTTGGGATTTTTTCACGAAATCCTTCAGAAATCCCTCCAAGTATTTCTTGAGGAACTTTTTCAAACATTCTTCCAGGAATTCCTCAAGAACCTTTTCCAGGAATTTACCAGAAATTCATCCGGAAATTTCTCCTGGGATATCTTTAGTAGTTTCTCCTGTGATTGTTCCAATGACTTTATCGAAGATTCTCCAAACCTTTCTCCAAGGAATTTCTAAGGAATTTCAACAGAGAACCTTTCGGGTATTTCTGCAGGTTTTTATTCAGAGATTTTTCCAGGGATTTATCCTTATGTGTATTCCTTCAAGAATTCTGCTAGAGATTGCTCCAATAACTCCATCTGGATTTATTCGAAGTATTTCTCCATGAATTTCTATCAGGTAGTCTTTCAGAAAATTTTACCTTTATTTCCAAAAAATCCAAAGACTCCTTCAATAATTCGTCCAGTAATTACTGCAGACATGAATTCCTTAAGATTTTCCCCAGAGAGTATACAAATTCTTCCACGATTCTCCTGGGATTTCTTAAGGAATTCCTCATGGGATGGCTTCCTGAAATCCTCATGGGGTTTCTTCAGGAATTCCTCCAAGAATTTCTCCAGGATTTCACAGGGATTATTAAAAAAATACTCAAAGATTACTCCTGAAACTCTTTCTGGAATTCCTTCGGGAATTCCTCCTGAAATTCTTTCGTGAACCCTCCAGGAATTAATCCTACACTTCCACCAGAAACTGCCTAGAGATTTCTTTATAAATTCCACTTGGGATTGCTTCCGGGATTCCTCTTAAGGTTTCTTCAGAATCTGCTACAGGGATTCCTCCAGAGGTTACTTCTCTAACTTTCCATAGGATTCCTTCAGAATTTCTCAATGGATACTTTCTGGGATTTCTTCAGAACTTCATCCTAAGATTTCTACCGAAACTCTTCCTGGGATTTTCATCTTCATCGGATATTCTTCTTGGAATTCCAACAAGGAATTCTTTGAATGATTCCGCTAGATTTTTTTTTTTTTTAGAGATTTCTCTGGGGATTCCTTCAAAATTACTTCTGGGATTGCTCCAGGAGCTGCTGCAGGGATTCCGCTAAAAAATATTTTCTAAGATTCCTTTAGAAAATCATCCAGAGATTCCTCAATGAATTCTCGTGACATACATTTAGGATTTTTTCTAGAGATTCCACCAGGAGTTCCTCCTCAGATTCTTTCAGGAATTTCTCCAGGGATTCCTCCAAGGATTCCTCCAGGAATAACTCCAGAGATTTCTTGAGAAATTCTTCCAGGAATTGATCCAAGAAATCTACAGGAGTTTCTAGAGTAATTCCTCGAGGATCACCTAAAAGAAACCCTCCACGCAATCCTCCAGGTGTTCCTCCAAGAATTCCTCCAGGAATTGCTCAAGGAATAGGGACCCCTAGGGACCCCTACAGAGATTACTCCAGAAATTCCTCTAGGCATTACCCAAGGAATTTCTTTAGGCATTCCTCCATGATTTCATGCAGGAACTTATCCATAAACTGTTTCAGGACATCCTCCAAAAAATCATAAAGAAATTTCTCCAAGAATTTCTCCTGTTGATTCTCCAAGAAATTCTCCAGGGATACCTTAAAAAGTTGTCCCCCCGAGATTCTTCCCAGAAATCATCCAGGAGTTTCTTCAGGGATTATTCCAGGAGTTCCATTAGGGATTCCTCAAGGAATTCCTCCAGGAACTCCTCCACGAATGTCCACAGGAGATCCTACAAAAATACCTTACGGGAATTTCTACAGGAATTCTTCCACGCATTTTCTAAGAGTTTCTCCAGGGATTTCCCTAGGGACACCTTCAGGGATTGCTCCAGGAATTACTTTGAGTATTTTACCAGGAATTCCTTTAGGCATGCCTGAAGAAATCTTTGGAGGATTTTGTGCAGATATTCCCAGAATTTCATCAGGAATTATTACATGAATTTCTCCAGAAATTTCTTTAAAAATTCCTACAGTAATTAATTAAGGAATTTCTACAGCAATTTCTCCTGGCATTCCTGTAGGAATTCCTCCAAAAATTCTTTCAAAAAATTTTCCAGGAATTTCTACAGGGATTCCTATAAGAATTTATCCAGGAGTTTCTCCTCAAGGGATTTGTTCAGGAATTCTTGAAGGAATTTCTCTAGGGGCACCTGCAGGGATTGCTCCAGGATTCCTCTAAGCATTTCTTCAGGAATTGCTTGAGGCATTTGTATAAGAACATGACTGACCTGACGGAACAGTCACTTTGACTGAATTCGGTAAGGTATCGAAATACTGACGAAACTCAAAATATGAATCCAATCGTGAGGCAAAGCATGCTGATGCTTTCATCTTTCATCTTTCATCTTTCATCTTTCATCTTTCATCTTTCATGTTGATCAACCAGTGATAAATGATTACTGTTGATCAAGTAGTGATAAATGTTTGTTTGTACATTTAGTATTGGGCAAATCTAGTTGAGACATCGATTTTTATGAATCGATTTGAATCGGATCAGCAGAATCGATTCACCGATTTAATCGAATGCTTTGAATCAATGTTTTCACATCGATTCGATATTATAAAATATTACAAAACTATAAAATGATTCGTTTGCTGCTTTTTCATGATTCAAGTTCATGGTATACTTTATTTGTCCACATTAAACACTTTGCCAATCTGATTCGAAAATGGATGTAACGTTGAGACAGCATTCTGAAAAAAATAATGTTTTTGAATCGAATGAAAAATTCGGAGATCCAGAGATTCCCTAGAACTCTGAGATATTCCCATACAGTACTAGGATAAATTCCCGCAGACTGCTGATAGAAATTCCTCCAGAATCTTTGAACAGACTCCTTAAGAATTCTGAAAGAAGTTCCTCTTGAACTATGAGATAGATTTCTTCATAATGCTGAAAATATACCAGAATCCCGAGAATTCGCTCTGAATTCTATTGAGGATTTTCCTAGAATCCTGAGAGAGATTACTCCATATCTATGAGACGGATTGTCTCAGAGTCCCGAGAGGGGCTCTCCCAGAATCCTGTGATAGATTGTCTCAGAATTCTAAGAGAAGCTTTCCCTTGGGATTCTTCCGATTCCAAGATGTTCCAGAATCCTAAAATCAATTCTTCCAGAATCCTGAGAGGAATTCCAAGAGTGGTTCTTCCACATTTTTAAGATAAATTGTTAGAGATTCTCACAAAAACAAAAGATTTTCTGATTCCTAAGATGAATTCCCCAGACACATAAAAGAATCGACCCTGAATCCTGAAAAGGGTAGCATAAAACCCAAAGAAGAATTACTCCAGAATCCTGAGAAAAGTTCCTTCAAAATACTGGGCGGGATTGCCAAAGAAACCTGAGATATACTCACACAGAATTCTGGGAAGTAGGACTATAAAGTATTCTCCCAGAATTCTCAAAATATGCCGGGTGGAATTCATTAGAATGATGAGAATAATTCTGCCAGAATTCCGAAACTTATTGCTCAGAATTCTACGAGTGATTGCCCAGCATCTTGAGAGGGATCATAAGAGGGGTAATTCCAGATTCTCGAGAGAAATATATCTAGAAACCTTAGAGGTTCTTTCCGAAAATCTGATAAGGATTCTCCGTGGAAGGGATTACGAAAACTTCTGGAATGGACTTCCCTAGCATCCTGAGAAGGATTCTCTGAAATTCTGAGACGTATTCTCACATAAAACAGAAAATTACCGCAGATTCCTGAAAGACATTCCCCTAGAATATTAGAAAGGACTCCACTAAGCTTCCGAAAGGGATTGTCCCAGAACTCTGAGAGTGATTCCTCTAAAATTCTTTAAACTATTACACCAGAATCTCAAAAGATTTTTCCCATAAACTTGTCAGAAATATTCCTTGATTACTAAGAGGGATTCTCCCAGAATCCTAAAAGTGATTTCTGGGAGCAACTCTTCTAGAACACAAAAAAAAAACAGAATTCTACTGGAATTCTCGTAGAATGGTGAGAAGGATTTCTTCTGATCCCTAAGAGGAATCAGAAAATCTATGCAAGGGATTCTCCAAAATCCAAATTTCTCTGTAAAATTCTGGCCAGAATCTCGTGAGAGATTCTTCAATAATCAATAATTCTGAAAGAAAGTGCCCTAGAATCTAGAAAACTATCCCCAGAATCCCAGGGATTTCTCCAGAATCATGAGACAATTTCCCCAGAATCTTGAGAGAAATTTCCCCAGAATCCTTACGGGGATTACCCAAAAAAAAACGAATTTTCAGAGAATCTGGGAAAGAGTACCTGCAAAATACTTAGTGATATTCCTCCATAATCTTAAAAGGATCTTACGCAGAATCCTGAGACGGATTCTTGTGATCCTGTGTGGGATTCCTCCAGAATCCTAAGAAATATTCCCCCACAATTTTGAAAGGAATTTCGTCTCCATTCTGAGAATGCTTAGTAAGATTCTCCAAGAAGTCTGAGAGGAGTTTCTGAAAATGCTGAGAAAGATTTCCTCAGAATTCTGAATGGGATCCTAAGTGAGGGTCTTTCAGAAACCTTAGAGGAATCAGCCCAGATCATCCAGAAATTTCCTAGAATTCTGAAAGGAATTAAACCTTTGGTAGGGATCCCTGGTAAGGAATACCCCAAAATCCTGAAATGCATTCCCTTAGAGTCCAGAGATTCCCTAGAATTCTGATAGGTACTACGATATAATTCTGTTGAGAAAAAATCATCCAGACATTTTAAAGAGGCGCTTCCACAATTCTTAGGATTCCTCTAAAATTCTGTGAAAGATTCCTCCAAAATGCTGAAAATTATCACACCAGCATCCTGAGAGACCTTATCCCAGAAAAGAGAGAAAAAAAACTCTTCCAATAGGAATTCTCCCGGAACTCTATGAAGGATTTCCCTAGGATTCTGGGAAGGATTACTCCAATTTTCTGACATGGATTCTCTCAGAATCTTTATAGGAATTCCTCCAGAATCCTGAGAGATTTCCTCAGATTCCCGAAATGAATTCTCCCAGAATCCTGTGATGGATTTCCTCAGAATCCTGAGAGAAGTTTTTCCTCGGGATTCTTCCAGAATGCTTAGACATATATCCCCAGAACTCCCTAACGGATTCTTCCAAAATTCTGAGAGGCATTCTCCTAGAATCCTGAGAGAAAGTCTCCAGCAGAATTGAAAGACATCCCATTAGCATCCCCAGAGATTGCCCCATAACCCTGAGAAGTTACCTAAGAGAGTATTTTCCACATTATTAATAAACATTCATCTAGAATCCTACGAGGGATTCTCAACAAAAAAATGGTCAGAATCATACTAAAAAAAAAAATATTTTTGAATCGAATGATCATGGAATGATCATGAAAATCGATTTGATCATGGATAAAAAAATTAAAAAAATGAGAAAAACTCAGAGGCGTCTATTTTCTCGGAAAACTCGGGTGGATTTTATTTTTGTTTCCCCTGACACTACTTACTTTCAAAAATCATAACTCAAGAACGAAGCATCGTAAAATTTTTGTTTAAGGAAATGAAAACAAATTTTCTAAAAAATTTAAAAAAATAAACTGAACAAAGTTTTCCATACACTCTTTGGCGAGCGTTCGTGCGAGACAGTCGCAAGGTTTAGTTCGTCCGGTTTGTCTCCCGATACTTTCCAGTTCGGTGGCTATTTTCAAAGTGCTAGTGTTTCCCAGTGATCAAGTTATTAAGTGACTGTCCCTAGTGGGACGAGTGCGGTTGGCTAGGCCACATTTTTTGCCGCAAAAGTTCGTTTGATTTGAGTAAAGTTCACGTTTTCATTATATCACGTGGCGCATTGACCGACTATCGAGCACAGAAGTGCAGCACCCCCCGCACACCGCGCCGCTCGCGCGGCCGTGATCGGCTTCTTCCAGTGAGTACCCAAGCTCATCGTCGTCGACAGCAGCAGCCCACCGAGAGAAGAGCAGAGAGCGTTCAACCGCCGCACACCACGACGGGCGCTCAGCAGCAGCTCGCTTCCTCCCAGAGCGGGCGATCCGATCGCTTGGACCTGTCGTCGTCGAGCCTGTGGCTAAACAGAGTGCACAAAGATAAGTACATAAAGTTACCCCTCGTTGTTCCCCCCTCTCCACTGACTCTTTGATTAGATTTAATTTGGTACATAAGCAGTTTTTTCTCACTTTTCCTGTAGCGTTAATTTTGTCCCTTGTTTTTTTTTGATTATTTCTCGTCCCCGTGATAGTGTTAGTTTTTGAGTGCCCCGTGGTGGTAGTTAGCTACCACAATGGGCGATGATGACGATGGCGGGGGTACGTCGTACCGCATCAACGAAGCTTTGTTATTGGCATCGGATTGCTCGAGCCAACAAGGCGATATAAATGCTAACCCCTTTGTCTCCCTTCACCCTGGTGCTTCTCCAATGGACACCAACAGTAAATCTGTTTCGACGACCCCCCGCCTCAAGGCCTACCCTCCCGACTTTGGCGGGCCATATGTTGTTTTCTTCCGACCCAAAGGCAAACGTTTGAACACCGTTCAAATCAGCAAGGATCTGACTAAGCGGTATTCTTCCGTTGTCTCCATTGACATGGTCGGTACAGCTAAGCTTCGGGTGACAGTAGGCGACCGAAAACACGCTAATGAGATTGTGGCCTGCGAGTTGTTTACTCTTGAGTATTTCGTTTACCTTCCGAGCGCGTCGATAGAGATTTCGGGGAAGGTCGCCGACGCATCTTTGACCTGCGAAACGATCATGGAAGGCTGTGGTCGTTTCCATAACCCTTCTCTACCTCCTGTCCAGATACTGGATTGCCGACAACTGCATTCGGTATCCCAGGAGGGCGAGAAGAAGGTTTACACACCATCTGATGAATTTTGTGTGACCTTCTCCGGATCTGCATTACCAGATCTGCTGGCGATTGGCAAACTTCGGCTACCTGTGAGGCTGTATGTACCGAAGGTAATGAATTGCATCAATTGCAAGCAGCTGGGTCACACCGCCCAGTACTGCAGCAATAAACCTCGCTGTGCAACATGCGGGGAGAGACATGTGGACGGTGCGTGTAAAACGCCGCCCAAGTGTGTTTATTGTGGCAGCGACCGTCCACATGATCTGATTGATTGCCCAAGGTACATACAGCAGAAAAAACATCAAAAACGATCGTTGCAGCAGCGATCACGGCGAAGCTACGCCGAAATGCTGAAAAAAGCTGCCCCGACCGTTGAATCCCGTAACATCTACTCGTCTTTATCTCTCGATGATCAGGGCTCTGACTCTGAGGTCGGGGACGGGGTTCCCTTTGTTTTCAAGGGTGAAACGAGGAAACGGATGAGGCTCCAAAGACCTACCAAAAACCTCGGAATCTGCCTAGCAGCGACCCCCAACCCACCATGACAAATTTGAAGAGTGGTAAGAAAGTCACAAAACGTTCCCCTCCAGGATTCAAAATCCAGGACGAACGAGACTTTCCATCACTCCCGGGAACATCTAAAATCCCAGATGTCCCACGTTTTTCGAATTCTCAACCAGACAGACAGCATTCGGAGCACCAGGAGCAACCTCAGGGTGCGCCATTGTTTACGCTCTCTGGCATCGTAGACATCATCCTCAGCTTCTTCAATGCTTCAGATTCCGTGAAGAACATTGTAAAAGGACTTCTTCCTTGTGTGACCCCTCTTTTGAAGCAGTTGGCTTCTAAAATGCCCCTCCTTGCGACAATCGTATCTTTCGATGGCTAATTTAACCACCGAGGTCGAAGATACGATTTCGGTTCTACACTGGAACTGTCGTAGTATTACACCGAAATTAGACGTTTTTAAGTTTTTAGTTAACAATTTACAATGCGATGTTTTTGCACTATCCGAAACGTGGCTGACACCTGATGTAACCTTACCTTTTCCCGATTATAATATCATTCGCCTTGATCGATCCGACCCGTACGGAGGGGTGCTTCTAGGGATCAAGAAGCAGCACCCATTTTACAGAGTCGATTTTTATCCGATGACAGGGGTTGAAGCCGTCGCATGTGAGGTGACTATCCGAGGTAAAACCCTCAGTGTTGCCTCCATATATCTTCCTCCGAGAGCTGCGATATCTCGCAGGGATCTCGCTCACATCTACTCGGTTATGCCCGAGCCTCGGCTGCTCATGGGAGATTTCAACTCCCATGGTACAGGCTGGGGGGAACTGTACGATGACAGCCGTTCAACGTTGATATATGACCTCTGCGACGACTTCAACATGACAATTTTGAATACCGGAGAAGTTACACGAGTGGCACCTCCAGCTCAAGATGGCAGCCCCAGAAACAGCCGATTAGACCTCTCAATCTGTTCGAGCTCACTATCGCTGGAGTGTACATGGAAGGTTATCCAGGATCCCCATGGTAGTGATCATCTGCCGATTGTTGTTTCTATTTCCAACGGGTCGCATCAGTCTCCATCGATCGATATCACCTACGATCTCACCAAGCACATTGACTGGGAGAAGTACGCGGAAGCAATTATCGACGGTGAGCAATCGGTAGAAGTTCTTCCACCGCGGGAAGAGTATCGGTTTCTGTCGGAGCTGATCATCAGTAGCGCGCTTCAGGCACAACGTCGACCAGTGCCAGGTCCGTCGGTTCGCAGGAAACCCCCCAATCCGTGGTGGGATAGTGAGTGTACAGAAATCTATCGCGAGAAATCCGCGGCGTTCAAAGTGTTTCGGAAACGCGGTTCGGTCGAAAACTTTCAGCGGTATGCTTCCCTTGAAAGCAAGTTCAAGAACTTGATCAAGGCGAAGAAAAGTGGTTACTGGCGTCGGTTCGTCGAGGGTTTGTCGCGCGAGACTTCGATGAGAACACTTTGGAACGTCGGAAAAAGAATGCGTAACGCGTCGTCGGTAAACGAGGATAGAGAAAGCTCTCCTCGGTGGATTCTCAAGTTCGCAAAAAAAGTTTGTCCAGATTCCGTGCCCGTCGAGCGAATAATTCGTGATGTTTCTGAAGATAGGGACGACATGGATAGGCCTTTTTCAATGGTTGAATTCTCACTTGCTCTTCTTTCATGTAACAATTCCGCTCCAGGAATGGATCGAATCAAGTTCAACTTGCTTAAAAACCTCCCCGACGTCGCTAAGAGGCGCTTGTTGAACTTGTTCAATCAGTTCCTGGATAACAACATCGTTCCGGATGATTGGAGACAAGTGAGGGTGATAGCTGTTCAAAAACCCGGGAAACCCGCGTCGGATCATAATTCGTACCGTCCAATCGCGATGTTGTCTTGTCTACGGAAGCTGTTGGAGAAGATGATTCTCTTTCGACTGGACAAATGGGTTGAATCGAATGGCATGTTGTCAGATACACAGTTTGGTTTCCGCAGAGGCAAAGGTACGAACGACTGTCTTGCGTTGCTTTCTTCAGAAATTCAGCTTGCCTTTGCTCAAAAGCAGCAAATGGGCTCAGTGTTTTTGGATATTAAGGGGGCTTTTGATTCAGTTTGTGTCGATGTTCTTTCCGACAAACTACACGACAGTGGCCTTTCACCAATTCTGAACAACTTTTTGTATAATTTGCTGTTTGAAAAGCAGATGAGTTTCGCTCATGGCGACTTGACAGCTTCACGAATTAGCTACATGGGCCTCCCCCAGGGTTCATGTCTAAGCCCCCTTCTTTACAACTTTTATGTTAGGGACATAGATGATTGTCTCATGGAAAATTGCACGTTAAGACAGCTTGCGGATGACTGTGTTGTTTCTGTAACGGGATCAATAGCAGTTGATCTGCAAGGACCACTACAGGATACTTTGGACAATTTGTCTACTTGGGCTCTCAAGCTGGGTATCGAGTTCTCTCCGGAGAAAACTGAGATGGTTGTCTTTTCTAAAAAACACAAACCGGCTAAGTTTCCGCTCGTTCTGATGGGTAAGACAATCACTCATAGCATGTCTTCTCAATATCTCGGCGTCTGGTTCGACTCCAAATGCACCTGGGGGAAGCACATTGTGTATCTGATACAGAAATGCCAAAAACGAATCAACTTTATGCGAACTATTACCGGAACATGGTGGGGAGCACACCCGGAAGATCTGATCAGGCTGTACCAAACAACCATTCTATCGGTTTTAGAATACGGTAGCTTCTGTTTTCAATCCGCGGCGAAAACACACTTGCTGAAGCTTCAACGGGTTCAGTACCGTTGCCTTCGGATCGCGTTAGGTTGCATGAACTCGACTCACACAATGAGTTTAGAGGTACTTGCTGGTGTACAGCCTCTGACAGACCGCTTTGCGGAGTTGTCGTTCCGGTTCCTCATCCGATGCGAGGTTCTGAATCCGTTAGTCATAGAAAACTTCGAAAAGCTGCTCGAACAGAATCCCCAAACTCGTTTTATGAGTGTGTACTACTGGTACATGACGCTGGAGGTAAGCCCATCTCCGGTTAACACCAATCGTGACAACTTCTCAGACTTCGACAGCTCCTTTGTGGATTTTGATCTCTCTATGAGGGATGAGATCACCGGTGTACCGGAATCTTTTCGTTCCATAGGTATTCCACAAATTTTTGCAAGTAAGTTCGGGCATGTTAGCGGGGCCAGACAGTTCTTCACAGATGGTTCCAAAACCGATGATTCGACTGGATTCGGTGTCTACAACGAATTTCACAGCGCCACCTTTATGCTTCAAAAGCCATGTTCGGTATATATTGCTGAGCTAGCGGCTATATACTACACCTTAGAGTACATTCGCACTCTCCCACCTGAGCACTACTTCATTTTTACCGACAGTCTAAGCTCTCTGGAGGCTGTTCGGTCAATGAAACCGATGAAGCACTCAGCGTACTTCCTGAAAGGAATACGCCAAGTCTTGAGTGCTTTGTCCAAACGCTCATACATCATCACCATAGCTTGGGTCCCTTCACATTGCTCAATTCCGGGCAATGAGAAAGCGGACTCTCTGGCTAAGGTGGGTGCTAGCGAAGGCGATATTTACGAGCGTCAAATCGCCTTCGATGAATTTTTTGCATTGGCCCGTCAGGAGACCTTGATCAGCTGGCAACACAAATGGAGAGATGGAGAGATGGGTAGATGGTTGCACTCCATCATTCCACAGGTGTCGAAGAAGCCATGGTTCAAAGGGTTGGATTTGAGCCGCGATTTCATTCGTGTAATGTGTCGGTTGATGTCCAACCACTATTTGTTGAACGCACATACCTTCCGTGTCGGGCTCTCAGAAAGCAATCTCTGTGTCTGTGGCGTGGCTTACCAGGATATCGAACATGTCGTGTGGGGATGCAATGAGTATCGTGAGGTCAGATCTGAGCTGCATGAAATTCTCCGGGTCCGAGGAAAACAACAGAAACCCGTTAGAGAAGTGTTGGCAGGACTTGATTTGGAATACATGAACCTGATTTATCAGTTTTTGAAACGTGTTGATGTCAGAGTTTGATGTAGAACATTCCTTGTTTTCGTTGTCCGCCTTTTGGTTTTGTTGTTCGCCCCTGTCTGTCGTCACCCCCCTTCCGTTTGTCCTCTTCTTGTCGTTGTCTACCGATAAAGTCCTTTCTTCCATTACAGATATGGACAATTGTCCCATCAATGTTTTAGTATAAGTTAGCAAATAATTTAGTTTTAAACCCATTAATCCCTCCTTCCCAATATTATTTTATTTTTTTTTCAATCCTTAACCTCGAAACAGCCGCGAGTACTTCGGCTTCCCAAACTAACATAGTCTTAAGGCAGTAATAAATTGTAAAATGTAAAACCATTGTAAAAACAAAAGATTTCGGCTCAGTTATGCCCATGTGGCGCCCGAGCCTTCCAAATAAACGAACAAGTAAAGTTTTCCATAAAATTTTCCACAGTTAAGAACATTTGTAAAGAAAAGCCGGAATAAACTATGCCAGAACTCGTGGAAAATTTTCAAGAATAAAGCTTAGATCATTTAGAAATGGGACACTTTGAAATGCGTGTATCTTTTAAACCATTTTTTCAATCAAAACACTTTCTAAGAAAGAAACACGGGTAATCTTATTATATTTCATGAAAAAATGTGAATCAAATCATTCATCACGAATTCGAAGAAATTCTCGTACTTTTCCGTTAATACCTCTCATTAGCCGGCGCACACCTCCTTCAGTCACGGTTTTGGCCATCCGGTTCCACCAATTCTTCATCTGACCAAGGTCGCTGATGACTGCACCCTTCATCTTCAGTTTCCGCTTCATTATTGCCCAATATTTCTCTATCGGGCGAAACTGGGGACAATTTGGTGGGTTCAACTCTTTTGGGATGAACTGGATTCCCTTCGCGTTTCGTCAGCAGTCGGTCGTACAGCCTACGAGCTCGGGATCTGGCCGTTGTTTGCTGTTTGAGGGTTCGATTTGGTTGCCTACTTGCACGGTAACACTTGTAGCCTTCCCGGAGACGAATTCGCCGCACTGTACAGCGATCAGCATTCAGTTTTTTTCGCCAAATCATAATCAGAGATGTTGGGATTATCCTTGACTTTTCGAATGACCTTCAACCGCAGTTGACGATCAAAAGTTCCACTCCGACGCTTGGTTTGCACTTTGCGAGCAGTCGTTAGGGTCTCCTTATACCGTTTTATCACTCGCGCCACGGTACTTTTGGGATAACCCAGCAGTTTTCCCAGCTTCCGGGCTGACGCAAATGGGTTTTGCAGGTGGTTGTGCACAATTATTTTTCTTCTCTCTTCCTGCATGATAAATATCTCGGAACTACGTTAGTTTTAGGCAGCGAAAAAAATTTACCGAGCAGTACTGTTTATAAACAACAAAACGCTGTCAAGAGCTTGTATATCTGACCACTGGGAGCGCCGCTATCGCTAAAATCAAGTGTCCCATTTCTAAATGATCTAAGCTTTATATGTTTGAGAAGCTTTAATTGTTATTTTTAAGCTTTAATTGCTGAAATTTTTGGAATGCACTATTTTTTCGTTTTTGAGTTATAGCCTATTTTGTTGAAAAATGTCCAAATGTGCCGTAAAGGCCATCATAACTCAAGAACGAAGCATCGTTTGCCATAAAATTTAACACTGTTAAGAAAATTCATAACGAAAAGCTGGAAAAACTATGCCCGAATTTGTGGAAAATTTTCAAAAAAGTTTTTTTGAAAAGGTGATTTTATTAAGTTTTGATCCATGTTTTGATCGCTGAAATTTTTGGAATGCACTGGAATGCACCAACTTTGTGAAAAATGACCATGTAAGCCTATATTATATGGTCATTTTCCCCAAAATTGACCATAACTCAGAAACGAAAAAAAAGTGCGTTCCAAAAATATCAGCAATCATAGCTTATGAAATTATCTTCTCAAAAATATATTTTTTTGGAAATTTTCCGCGAATTTGGGCAAAGCTTTTCCGGTTTTTCTTTATGAATTTTCTCAACGGTGAAAAATTTTGTGGATAACTTTTTGCACTTAATATTTTTTAGGATTGCTGAGAAAATTTGCTTTCATTTTAGTGAAAAAAAAACTTTGTTTCTATGATGCTTCGTTCTTGAGTTATGAAGGCTTATATGGCGCATTTGGACATTTTTCAACAAAGTTGGCCATATCTCAAAAACGAAAAAAAGTGCATTCCAAAAACTTCAACAGATAAAGCTTTTTTTTTTGAAATTTTCCCAAGAGTTCGGCCACAGTGTTACCGGCTTTTCTTTACGAATTTTCTCAACTGTGGAAAATTTTGTGGAAAACTTTGTCCAGTTCATATTTTTTTTTTGATTTCTGAGAAAATTTGCTTTCATTTCCTAAAAAAAACTTTGCTTCTACGATGCTACGTTGTTGAGTTATGATTTTTGGAAGTAAATAGTATCAGGCGAAAATAAAAAATTGCCACATGAGTTTTTTGGGAAAATAGGCGACCCTAATTTTTTCATTTTTTTTTTTGTTTCTATATCTATGAACCCTGCCTGTGGAAAAAGTTTCATGGAAATCTGAGACCCTTCGGCCCAAACCCGTACGGTAATAAAAAAAATCCCCAGCACTTAAATGCTTAAGAGGCCTCCGACTCAGTGACACCCTCATAAGTGCTACGGAGTGGGTGGTTCGGAGTTGTATTGGGTGAAGGAATCACCTGAAAACTGGCGAAATTTGTTGTTTACTTGGTTAAAATTTGAACTTTTGAAAGTCGCATCATGAAAGATAGTTACGCCACTGGCGTACCCACGGAGGGGGTTTTAGGGTATCAACCCTTAGCCCCCCCCCCCTTCCCAGAGCCAAAATTTGTGGAACAAATTATCGCGTTAAGTACTGTTCCTTTTAATTCCACTAAGAATTTGCATCCTTTGACAGATACGTATTTCGACCTCAACTGTAAGGTCGTCTTCAGTGTCTTGTACTTGACCTGAGTCGAGTCAAGTACAAGACACTGAAGACGACCTTACAGTTGAGGTCGAAATACGTATCTGTCAAAGGATGCAAATTCTTAGTGGAATTAAAAGGAACAGTACTTAACGCGATTTTCTTTTTATTTACAGATATTCCCCTAACAAGCCCAGGTTAATCATCAACAAATTATCGATATAAAGCGCTTTACGACGAAAAAAATTTTCGGCTGCGCCGCTATTTTGGAACTACGTATACAATTGCTCATAACTGTTAGCAAAATGTAAGTGTCAAAATAAAAAAGGTATCATTGACCGTTGAAAACCCCTCTCAGAGAAAGTTTATGGCTACGCCACTGAATTACGCCATGACCATAAACTTTGTGATGCCTCTTACCTGCACACACGGGCCCTAAGAAAAGCTTGTAGCACTGCTAAGGGGACTGTGTTCAAAGTTAGGCACCAGACACCACACTGAAGCACACTGCTACTGGTATTACACCATTACACGATCCGTCAATTAAAGTGGTTCTATTCTGTATTTCTCTTATTCTGTATGTAAATATGCCATCTTACAAGGTCCCACGAACATGGAGAGGCTAGTTCAGTGATTCAGCGAGTTCGAATTGAAAATGAGTTCGGATTGCACAGTAGGCGTTTGTTGGTATTTTTATTGAATGGAACACCTGTCAACAAGTGTCTTTGAATAAACTAAGGTTTGAGAGAAGAAAAGAACGTTTTGTTGTTGTGTGGGTTTACGTGACCAGTGATAAAGTGATTCATAGCTTGGCTGATTGATTTGCATTGGTATCCAAGAGCACTCCAATAGAAATGAAGGTGGGTACATTGAAGTTCTGTTTTATTTAGATGGCTGACTTCATTCTTTCTACAGGATTTCATCCCCAGGGGAGAGGTTCTCAAGTGGTGGGAGAAACCTAGTGTCCTCTATGCGTAAGTACAATTTTCTGTTTAACTTATTGAATTGGGAAACTAAAATATCAAACAAAAAGGTTTACAAAAAGACTTGGATTAGCACTTGCCTTTTGAAAAGCATTAAACCAGTGATCCTCAGGTCCATTTTTTTTCAACTGCGCGTATTCCAACACCCGGATCGATTTGTCAATTATTCAACACGTTATTCTTGATTATTTTGGGAGTAGAACAACTTGCATAAGAAACATTGCAAGGAATTCTACGACAACATAGAGAATTGAACATCACGTGTGGCCTGCGGGCCCCACTTTGATGACCGCTGCATTAAACCATACATTTTCAAAACAAACGAGAGTAAGATGTAAATATGCATCTAGATGTAAATATCGAACGATTTGCTACTTTGTAGCATTACCAACTTTTATTTTCATCTCTCAACATTTCAACATCACGCCCTAGTTTCCCCGTTTCCCATTTCTGGGTGAACCCCATCTGCCTGTTTGCATTTTAATCAATTAACTGGGGCCAGAAGTTTGACGTTATCACACGATCAGCGAAAACAACCATCGAACGAATCGTGTTCCTTTACTCACTGCATCCATCAAATGAACCTCGGGTCCTGGTCCTATCCTAGCGTTGTTGGTTGCACTACTGTTTCTGTTTGCTCATCATATCTTCATCAGTAGTCAAGCCATTTCTGCCGAACAATCACCAACTAAGTACCTACATACCTGGTGCTAGTATCCAGCGCCAGCCAACTGTAGTTTGTGTCTGTCTCTGGCCCGAACCAGTCAACGTATTATTCATTTTCATACATTCGCTGCCATATCCTTCACCGCAAAGTCACGCAAGACCCCGCTGCACAGAGGGGTACCACTCGTAATAATAAAGTATGAATTTTTAACTCAGACCCAATCGGAATCCATGGACTTTTTTTTTGGGGATTCTAAATAAAAGTCCCTTACTTTCTATAGAGTTTATAGGTGATGTTTTAAGCTAAAACTTTTAGAGCTTTTCTTGAGAAAATTTCGAAATTTAAAGGAGAAATCATCATGGGCGTAGCCAGAGGAGGGCCAGGCCCCTGGCCGCCAGATTATTTTTTTTAAATCGAACCAATTCAAAGTTTATTAATAATTCAGAGCTCTAGAAAAAACATCTCCAAAAAAATCTAATTATTAAGGTTTCTATCCACAATTATCAAACCTTTTTTACTCGAGAACCACAGCAAATTTCGCCAAATATTTCTCTAAGAGAACCACTTCAATCTTATCATGATTTTTTTTTTTCAAATAACAAGTTTGGTTCAATGGCTAAATTTTGTGATGTTTATTCATGGAATACAAAAACAGCATGCCAGATATTTCCAGATAACCCGGAACCAGTTCCGGTAGGGAAAAAGAAATACTTAATAGAATTGCTATAGAGTGTAGTTATGTGCTACTGCTACACGAATTTTCACTAGTATTCAATTTAAACAAACGTCTTGCTAAGAGAAAACAATTGGGATTTCTTTATAAATTCTGTCAAGGACACCTTCAGAAATTCCTTTAGGCATTTATTCAGGAACTTCTTCAGGGATTCTTTCAGAAATTCCACAAGGGACTTCCCCACGAGTTTCTCGTTAGTGAATTCTTCCATGGACATCTTGAAGGGTTCCGATAGTGATTGTTTCATGGTTTGTGCCAAGAAATGCATCAAAAATTCCTTCCACGATTCCTCAGAACTTTTTACAGATACTTCAGCAAGGATGCAGCAAGCAAGGATTGCTCCAGAGAATTTCTCAAGAATTCCTCTGTAGGTTTCACCAGACATTCCTCCAGGAATTTATCCTGGGATATCTATAGAGGTTCCTGCAGTGATTGTTCCAGTGCTTTTTTTTTGAGGATTCCTTCAGCAATTTCTCCAGGGATTCCCAAAGAAATGTCAACGGAAATTCTTTTATGTATTTCTGCAAATGTTCCTTCAGAGATTTCTTCAGAAATAATTCGAAGTACATATTTCAGCAGGAATATCTTCCAGAAATCCTTACAAGAAATTTTACCAGAGAATAGCTTAGTATTAATCCAGTAGTTCCTCAAAACATTGTTCAAAACATTCTTTTGGTAGTCCATACAAAGATTCCAACAATAATTCGTCCAACAATTATAGCAGACATTGATTCCTTCATATTATTTCCTACAGAAATTCCTCCAGGAACTTGTTAAGAAAGCTTTCCTGGGATTTCCTGAGAAATTCCTCGTGTGATTGCTTCAGGAATTCCTCCTGCTTTTCCTTCAAAAATCCCTCCAGGGATTCACCCGGGAGTTTCTTCTGTGTTTCTTTCAGGAACAACTCCAGTGATTATTTTAAAAAATCCTCCAAGGATTCCCCCAGGAACACTTTTTAATGAGTTCCTCTTGGAATTCTTTCAGGAATTTCTCCAGGAATAAATCCAGTACTTCTTCCGGGGGATTCCCTTAGGAATGCCTCTAGGAATTGCTTCCGGGATTCCTCCTGGGATTCCTTCTGAAACTGCTACAGGGATTCCTCAAACATTTCCTCCACGAACTTTTCTTAGAATTCCTCAGGATTTCTCCACGGTTTCATCTGAAATTTCTTCAGGAAGTCTTCCAGGGCTTTCTCCACAAATTTCTTCAAAGATTCCTCCAAAAGTTATTCCAGGGATTCCTCTGGAAATTGCTGCAGGGATTCTCCTGAGTTTCCTAGAGTTTCCTCCAGAAATTCCTCCTGAAATTCCTCCAGGAATTCTTCTAGAGTTTCTTCCAGGAGTATTTCTAGAGATTCCTCCGCTCATCCCTGCAGGCATTCCTCTAGAATATCCTCCAGTGATGTCTCCATGGATTCCTTCAAGAATTTCTGCAGGGCTTAACTCGAGAATTTCTTCTGTGATTCTTTATGGAACAACTTATTTAAAAAAATCCTCCAAAAATTCTCCCAGGAATTTTTCTTTGAATTCCTTCAGGAGTTCCTCCTTGTATTATTTAAGGAACTCCTCCAGGAATTAATTCAGTTAAGGGGTTCCCCTATGAATTCCTCTTGAAATGGCTTCTGGGATTCCATCTGGAGTCTCTTCAGGAACTTTTCCAAGGATTCCTCCAGATTTTTTCCAAGAATTCCATCTGCGATTTCTTCAGGAATTATTCCTGGTATTCCTCTACGAGTTCCTTAAGAGATTCAATTTCTTCAGGAATTCCGCTACGAATTTTCCCAGGGATTCCAGGAAATTTCTGCAGGGATTTCTTTAAAAATTCCACCAGGCATTTATCTAGAGATTCTTCCAGAAATTCCACCAGGAACTCCATTAGAGATTTCTCCAGGTGTTCTTCTCGAGACTCGTTCAGGAATTCTTACAGGCATTCATCTAGGATCCCTCCAAAAATTCTTATATTTTTTTTTCAGATATCTTTCCAAGAAACCCTCCAGGATTTCCTCAATGCATTGCTTCAGAACTTATTCCTCCAGTAATTGCTTCCGGGATTCTTTCAAGAGTTCCACCAGGAATTCCTACAGAAATGTATCCAAAAAATCTTCAAGGGTTTCTTCCAAGGATTTTTTCCACAGACTCCTACAGGAATTCATCCAAAGATTTCTCCAGAAATTACTTCAGGGAATCCTCCAAGAATTCCACCAGGAATTCTCCTAGGCATTTTTCCAGGAAATTTTCTTGGTTTTCTTCCAAAGATTCCTCCATGGATTCTTACAAAGATTTCCCCAGGACTTTTTTTAACGATTGCTCCAGGAATTCCACTAGGTATTCCTCCAGGGTCTCCTCGAGGAATTATTCTAGGAATATCATCAGGGTTCCTCCAGGAATTTCTCCAGGAATTAATCAAGAAATTCTATCATAAATTATGTCAGCAAATCATCCAGTAATTTTTCTAGGAAATCCTTCAGGTATTCCTCCACGAATTTCTTCGAATATTCCTTGGAGGATTTCTCCAAGAATTTCTCCAGAATTTTTTCTTCAAATTCTGCCAGGTATTTCTCAAAAGGATTTTTTAGAAATTTCGCCCAGAACTCCTTTAGAGGTTCCCCCAGAAATTCATCCAGAAATTGAAGCAAGAATTCCTCCAAAGATTCTTCCAGGATTCTTCCAGCAATTCCCAAATGAAAACCTTCAGGAGTTCCTGCAGGCATTCTTCCAGGATTTAATACAGGAATTTCTCCAGGAACTCCTCTATAAAATTCTCCAGGAATTACCCCAAGAATTTCTTCAGCAATTTCTCTGGGAATTGATCCAGGAATTTCTCCTGGACATCCTTCAGAAATTATGTCAGCAATTTCTCCAGGAATTTTTCCAGAAAATCTCCTGGGGTTTTTTTTTTCAAAAATTCTTCCAGGAAATTCTCCAGGAATACCCTCAGGAATTTTTCATAGATTCTTCCAAACATTTTTCCAGGTTTTTCTCCTGAGATTCATTCATGAATTTCTTTAGGCATTTCTCCAGGAATTTCTCAAGGGATTTCTCCAGGAATGCCTTAAAAAGTAATAGAAATGTCCCAAAATTTCTCTGGTGATTCCTCCAGGAATTTCATCATGGATTTCTCCAGCAATTCCCACTGGAATACCTCTAGGAATTCCTCCAGTCATTCCTCCAGGAATTTCTCCAGGAACTCCTCCATGAAATTCTCCAGGAATTACCCCAAGAATTTCTTCAGCAATTTCTCTAGGAATTGCTCCTGGACATCCTTCAGAAATTATGTCAGAAATTTCTCCAGGAGTTTTTCCAGAAAATCTTCTGGAGATTTTTTCAAAAATTCTTCCAGGAAATTCTACAGGAATACCCTCAGGAATTTTTCATAGATTCTTCCAAACGTTTTTCCAGGTTTTTCTCCTGAGATTCATTCATGAATTGCTTCAGGCATTTCTCCAGGAATTTCTCTAGGGATTTCTCCAGGAATGCCTTAAAAAATAATAGAAACTAGCTGTACCCTGCAAACTTTGTCTTGCCTACTGCGTTTTTTTACATTTCAAGTTTCTAGCCAAGACCAAGTCCCCGGTCAAAATGTAAGGAAAATCGATTTTCAAAAACTTCTTTTTATTTCCATATATTTTGCCTCATAAACCTTCCTTGGGTGAAAACTAACAGAACAAAACTAAGACGACCAAAATCGGACCTTCCGTTCGCAAGTTATGCGCGGTCTCAGGAATGCCACTCCCAGAATTTCTCTGGTGATTCCTCCAGGAATTTAATCATGGATTTCTCCAGCAATTCCCACTGGAATACCTCTACGAATTCCTCCAGTCATTCCTCCAGGAATTTCTCCAGGAACTCCTCCAGGAAATTCTTCAGGAATTGCTTCTGGACATCCTTCAGAAATTATCTTAGCAATTGCTGTACGGATTCCTCCAGGGTTTCTCTGGAATTTCTCCCGAGATTCCATCAGGAATTTCTTCAAGAATTCCTCCAGGAATTTATCAAGGGATTTTTTTTTTTCAGAAATAGAAATAGAAATATCTCAGAACCCCTCTGAAGATTCCTTTAGAAATTCATCCAGTAAATCTTTAAAGAATTCCTTTAGACATTCTCCAGCAATGCCCACAGGAATACCTTTAGGAATTCAACCAGGATTTTATCCAGGAATTCCTCCAGTAAATACCCCAGGAATTTCTTCAACCACCTTCAGAAATTATGTCAGCAATTCCTTAAGGAATTTCTTCAGGAAATCCTCTAGGGATTTCTTCAGAGATCCTTCCAGGAAATTTTCCAAAAATGCTTTCAGGAGACATTCCTCTAGGAATTCCTCCAGAGATTCGTCCAGGAATTGCTTCAGGGGTTCCTTCAGAGATTTCTTCACGAATTCCTCCAGGGAATCCACCAGCAATTTCTTCAAGGGTTCTTCCAGGAAATCCTCCTAGAATTTCTTAAGGTATTTTTTTTTTCAGAAATTCTCAATCAAATCCTGCCAGAATTCTTCTGGAGATATATCCAGGAATTCCTCAAGGATTTTTTTTCAGGGATTGCTCCAAGAATACATTCAAAACAATTCTCCAGGAATTCCTATTGGGTCTCATCGAAGAATTCTTCCAGGAATTACGTCAGGAATTTGTTCAGAAGTTTCTCCAGGCATTTCTCCAGTCTCTAGAGATTTTCCCATAAATTGCTTCAGGGATTCCTCCAAGAATTCCTCCAATGATTCCTCCTGAAATTTCACTAAGATTTCCTCTAGGAATTCCTCAAGAGAATAATTCTGAAAATTTTCTATGGATTCCTCCCAGAATTCTTTCAGGAATTTCTCCAGAATTTTGTCCAATGATTCCTCCAGAAATTTATCTAGGATTTATTCTAGGGTTTCCTCATAAGATCTCTTCAGATATTTCTCTAGGTATTCCTCCACTAACTTATACAGAAATTCCTCTACGCAT